>NC_051272.1:6337238-6414738 GCF_015220745.1 Sebastes umbrosus
ATAGAGTGACAGTGGCAGCTCTGCTTATGGATGGAAGTTAATAGTGGCAGTGTGAACTTGAGCCATGCACGCAGGGACACTTCTTTTATTTGTCCCGGAATGAGGAGCCTGAACTGAAAGCTGCATGGGGGACAATCAGAGGGGTCTATCTGAAAGGGTTCACGGTGAGGATGTGATGTTGTGACCGGGTTTACAGGAGGACAAGGATCTGGAAGAGACCGATAGACTCTCTTCAGGGTGTTCCCCACATTTAGAAGCACACTACACCTCTGAGATAAGCTGCTGCTCGCCTGCAGATAAGGAGCTTTTTTAGAGAAACAGAGCGTCACCTCGGAGGGGAGATCTCACATGCTATAGACAATTGTTGTTAATTTACAGCTGGATTTCAACAGTATTAACCTGTTATTGCTAAAAACAGTGCTTTACTGTTAATACAAAAGAAAACCTGTTAAATTACGCTCATAGGCCGTTTTTTAACTAATGCATTCTTAAAAAACATCACTTTACTGCTGATCAACTGTCTAAAGTATCATCAGTAACAGTTTCATGCAGTATTTTTTTAATTCTGGGACCTGATCTGCACATGTGAGGCTTGTACATTGTACATGATTGTAAAATCAGTGAATTAGCTTTATTGTTCTACACTCACATGTTGTTCTGGTTTGCATTCTGTAGCCAGCTAGAGACATACATTTTCTATTCCTATGTCTGTAACCTACTAAGTCTATTCATCTAGGCAAAAAATAATGTTTATTAAAATGTATGTAAAGAATACAACCTAAATAGTGCATTAAAACAAATCAGTAAGATAATGTAAAAGAAAGGTGAAAAACAGCTATTTAATGTATCTTTAAACAGTAAATTAACTGTAAAATACTGTGAAATTAATAATAAAAAAAAACAAAACAGTATTTTTCATTAACAGTACAAAACTGTAAATTTCAGCGACAGTATAATAATGTTAATTTTATAGTAACATAAAGGCAACCCTGCTGCCAGTTCTTTACCGTTATTTTACTGGGATATTCTTAACAGTGCATGCATGACAAAAAAAAGGAGTCTGAAAACAGCTGAAGAGGAAACGCACAATTGTCCCTTTTGATTTGTGAAAGCTGTTATATCTTAATTTGGGCATTTGGGCAATCAGCTTTTTCTGTTAAGGCCACAAATCAGTGGAACACCCACCTGACGATGTGAGGAGCTGCAGCTCTATCAGCATTTTCAAAACCAACTTAAAACGTCTGCTGAAAGCTGCTCAGCTCTGTACTCACTGATCTTTATTTCAATGGTCTTCATGACTTGCTTTTACTTGACAAGCATACTTTGTGATGTGCTATTGTGCGTTTTGTATGTTCTTTCTTATATGACTGTAGTATGTTTCTTTGTTTTGACCTGCCAAGGGCACTACAGATGTGAATTAGTTTAAAGCTATAATCTGGTAATGTGGTGCATCAAATAGTGACATTTATGTTTTAAACTATACATGGTCCCTTTTGAATAAAATAATAAAATAAATAAATAAATAAATAATCACGTTTGGAGTTTAGCGCAATTTCCCCAGCATGCAGCTTTTAATTGCTTTACGCATCCACATTTTTTTTTGTTTGCACATCAAATCACTCCTCTATTCAGAGTTATATAATTGCTTGACAGATCCTCCGGGTTGCCAGTTTGGACGTGCCCACACCGGCCTGCCCAAGCAGTAAATCACTATTGTGACTAGTGTCAAATGTCATATTAAATCACTCTATATCCTCATTCACAACATCTCTTACTAAAAGGCAGGAAAAGGGTATTCAATATAGGCTCTATATATAGCTACACAAATCTACTATGAACAGTGCTTATCTTTGACCTGTTAAAATCTATTATTACTTGGTACTTTTTCCTCTTTCGCCCACCATATAGTGACAAGTTGTTTAATTGTTTGGACTCTGGCAGAACAATTTATAGACCACCACCACCCAACTCTCTCTCTCTCTCTCTTGTAAGTGAGAGTGTCTGTCTGAAAAACAATCCGAGCAAAGGGGGGGTCGTTGAAGTTGATCTCCTATGGCATTTTGTTTTGAGCAGGTGCTGCTGGGTTGAAGTTCCCTCATAAGGTAAAGTGGCATTAGAGCGTCCAAATGGCAGACTTATATATAGGCTGCCAATTCAGCACATTGTCCCGGACTGCATGGTCGCCTCTCTCTGCTGTCTGAGGGAGACCTGCAGCTCTTTTCTTTTTTCTTTTTCTTTTTTTTCCTTCTGAGGGGCTCCTCGCTGACAACAGGCGGCCGGTCACTGTGTGGTCCATTAGGATCCTGTCAGCAGCATGAAATCACTATTATGGACCGTGCGTAAAATGCTCCTCATCTCTGCAGTGACACATTTGAATTAATCTCCACTTGTGATTTAAAATAAATAAAAATAATTTTATAAAAATTAAAATTATTTCTCTTGGTAAAACATTTTCATTTCTCAGGTTACATTTTGTGTTTAAAAATGATAATAATAATAATAATAATTTGGTTAAAAATAAAATGCATCTTCATTTTTGGGCCTTTATTTAATTTTCTTATTTGATAATTACATTTTCTGATTTCATCTCTCACACACACTCACCCACACTTATGATATTTCCCAGCTTCAGCACAAGTTTAACTTCTTATTAAAAAATCACTACAAAACATTTATTAAAAATCCCACTCTGGAAATATCTATTTCTTTTTGCCTCCAATGTTAATCCCTACAAATGTGCACGCTGCTATTAATGCATTTCAAGGCCAACTTTGGATTCTAATTGTCATACTTAGAAATCTCTACCCATTGCTCACACGTTATTCTGATATGTCACACATATTTGGTGGACTCTGAGAGGCCTTTTCCTCTGGTGTGGCCCCAGAGGGACTCTTAAGTGGTGGAGAGAGAGAGAGGGTACGAGCGGTTTGGAGAGATAAAGATTAAGAGATTTGACGGCTGAGAGAGAAAGAGAGAGTGAGATGAAGGGAGAGATTGAGGCTGAGGAGTGCTCTGAATTTTGAGATTTTGACTGTTGTGAGTTTGAATTGATCAGACATCCACACGACACCCTGATGTGCAAAATTAAAGGAAACATCCTCATGTTGTTACTGTTACTGTTATTTTATTTACCCTGAACGCCTGTCTCCCATCTGACCACGGCGTTGCACATTTAAGTGCTTCCACATGTTGTTTTTTTTTGAAGATGTCATATTCACCTTCATCGGAAAAAACCCTCGCTCCACCATTTGAAGCCTGTGGCCGATCCAGAGAGTCCTAATTATTTGTTGTCGGGCTCTTTGAAAAAGACACCAGCCCCCAAATTGGACATGTGTTGTACAAACACAAATTAAACATTTAAGCCCTAAGTATTTCTCCCTGGGTCCTAAGTGCATATTAGTCAGCCTATACTTATCTCTGGCCCGACGGCACACCCAAATTGCAGTGTTGCTGCTGCTGAAAAAGAAAGGTTGAGGTCCCGGAGAATGAGCACTTGAAGCACGCTGGCAGATGCCCAGAAGTTTCTCAACCACAATGCAAGCTTAGGTGTGTGTGCACATACAGTATGCGTGTGTGTGTGTGTGTGTGTGTGTGTGTGTGTGTGTGTGGTTGTATTAGTGTGCTTATGTTTATGTATTTTTCTATCTTTTGTGATTGTAAACAAATCTGACACATGTTCCTCTGTGTGTGCTCATGTGACATCAGTGTGTTTTTACATGCATGTGTGTTACGTGTGTGTGTGTGTGTGTGTGTGTGTGTACATGCATGTCCTTCTGCACACAGAGGTGTGTATAATACAAAAGCATTTCTCTGTGTGTTTTGTGATGTGCCCTTGACATGTGTGTCTATACTGGGTGCTCTCTGCCTCTATGTATGTATGTATATTCTTTACTCTGTGTGTGTGTGTGTGTGTGTGTGTGTGTGTGCCCTGCTGGGTGGGCGTACTTCTCCGTGGATCACTCCTCTGTTCTCCACCACCACATAACCTTGGAAACAGCTTCCCCCCACCACCGAGCGGAGAATAACGAGGGGCCGCGTCCATTCTCCTCTCTCCTCTCTCCTCTCTCTCAATGGTCGGGCTAACCTTTCCTTTTCTGCCGCTGATCCTCCAGCACCTGCTCCCCACCATCCAATTTCAAAACTCAAGAATAAGAGCTTACCTGACACACCAGCTCCTACTGACAACAGCATTCCCTCTACATACGCTCACTTCCTTCCTCTTTATATCACATTTTTACATACAGTCTTTACATCTTTGTTCAGCACCGTGGCGTGTCCTTGTCGTATTTTTTTTTGGGGCCGTCCTGATAGACAGAGCAGCTCAGGTTCATGAAGTTTATCCTCCTCCTCCTCGGCTCTTTTCTCTCTCTCCGACTCTTTATTTCTTCAGGCATCAGGGTGTGTGTCACCTCTGTCTGACGGCTGCAACAACAATGGCTATTATGTACCTGCAAAAGGATTGAGTAAGATTTATAAATGTATGGTTTACACAAGAGCCTTTGACAAATGAGTGCCGCAGTTGTTAACACAGTCACAAAACCTGGCCTCCTGCCTGGAGAGAAAATAACAAGGGGTGGCTTAAATCCACACTAAACTGAAGCCACTTTAACTTTTTCTTCTTAGATTGTGATTATCGGCGATGAGTGTCGTTTTTTTTTTTTTTTTCCCTGCTTGTTTTGTGAACAACTTGGCGAACCGCAGCATCGTTCTCTCTCTCTGCTCTCTCGCTTTTTCTCAAGTGGAAAAACTCACCATGACACTCTGCAGCAGCACATCACAAAGGGCCGCCCGCCGTCTCTTTCTGGGTTGTTGAGCGTCAGTTTTGTAAATGTAGGAACTGTATTGAAATGAAATAATTCCTGGAATGCGCTGAACACTCTAACTCATCATATACAGTATGTACATTCAGTACAAGGTACTGCAAGGGAGGAATTTTTCTCTAATGCTGAAGCCCTTTTGGGAAGTCAGGTCAAGGTCTGTTCTCCTGAAAGGAAGTCGTTTTGATAAAGAAAAACTAAATGACTTTACAGTATATTGCATATAGTCACATTGACTGCTTTCAGTGTTTGAAGCACTTTACATCGATCCAACTCTGCTGATCTGAGGAGCACATTGACCTGTCCCACCGATGCTGTTGCCCTTTTCAAATAGGACACAAAAAGGGAGGGAAGCATATGGATTTAAATTAGTTTTCCAAAATTATACTATAAAAAAAATTAGGGTTGTCAATCGCTTAAAATATTTTATCTCAATTAATCACAAATTAATCGCACACTTTTTATCTGTTCAAAATGTACCTTAAAGGGAGATTTGTCAAGTATCTAATACTCTTGTCAACATGTGAGTGGACAAATATGCTGCTTTATGCAAATGTATATATATATTTATTATTGGAAATCAATTAACAACACAAAACAATGTCAAATATTGTCCAGAAACCCTCACAGGTACTGCATTTAGCATAAAAAATATGCTCAAATCATAACATGACAAACTGCAGCCCAACAGGCAACAACAGCTGTCAGTGTGTCAGTGTGCTGACTTGACTATGACTTGCCCCAAACTGCATGTGATTATCATAAAGTGGGCATGTCTGTAAAGGGGAGACTCGTGGGTACCCATAGAACCCATTTACATTCACATATCTTGAGGTCAGAGGTCAAGGGATCCCTTTGAAAATGGCCATGACAGTTTTTCCTCACCAAAATTTAGCGTAAATTTGGAGCGTTATTTAACCTCAAGCTAGTATGACATGGTTGGTACCAATGGATTCCTTAGGTTTTTTCTAGTTTCATATGATGTCAGTGTCTTCACTCTAGCTGTAAAAAAGCCCGGTACAATCTCCGGAATGTGGTATGTGTTAAAGAAATTAGTGGCGTTAAAATAAATTTGCATTAACGCCTTATTATCGTGTGAACTTTGACAGCCCTGAAAAAAAATCTTTCTTTTGGCTAGTCGTGGAATAAGGAGTTAAGATGCTTTGTGAAACTGAGATCAGAAAGTGCAGAGACTAAAATGGAGAAAAGGTCAAACAAAGATCCATTTCATGAAATCTACCACACAGACAACAGTTGTGGAGTATTTGATTCACAAAGCTGATGACGGTTTTGTGTTTAAATTAAACATAAAATGAAGATAGAAAGTACTGAATACTGAATGTTGACCTTTGTCTGATTATTGATAAAGAAACACAACTCTTTAGATTCTCTGATGTTGAATGAAAATAGAATAGTCATCACAGGTTATTATTCATTGCTGCTCGGTCATGGAAATCCCATCATTGTAACTTTATTGTTTCGCTTTCAGGAGGCCGAATCATCATAAAAAGACATAATTCAGACTGTTTTTTCTCAGTTGCACTTGACAGGCGTCTCTAAGCTTCGCCAGCAACAGCAGCCAAAACTAAATGTTTAAAAAAAAGGAGTCCTGGAAAAAATGTCCACCTAATTCGTGGACATAAATTGCCAGATTGAAGTGTTGTGGTCGGACTCTTCGTTTCAGCCAATCAGATTGCAGACTGTTTCAAACAAGACTACAGGGTGACCAGGTGACTGACTCCGGTGCTCAAGTGGCTCTTTATCTGTCAGTCAGTATAGCTGTGGCCTTGGATTGCTGCAGCAGCAGCAGCAGCAGATGCTTTGGCAATTACACTGCTCCTGATGATTTTACAGAGAAGGGAAATCACATGCCAGCATGTCCGCACGTCCAGGAGCTTGTAGACTTTCAGTCTTTTTCCTCCCTGTTTTTCTTTCTTCAGACGGAGATGTATTGTTCTTCACTCTACAGAAAGGTTTTATTACTATTTTCTCCTCAGTAATATTCTAAGTAAATGCTCTAAGATGACTCCTATCTTCAATGAGAAGAACAGGAACAGGGAGTCAATATGGGCAGTGGGTGTCATTAGCAAATATCTCCTGGTTTGTTTGACCAGATGGGTGGGGTTTGATCTATAAGTCCATGTAAATGCCTTGGAGTTTTGACAATCAGATTAAAGTGTTTGAAGATACTTTCACTCATCTTTTGTCTTATTGACAGCCAAGATGACTTTTCCTTATCATGACAGACAAACCCCACCCCTCTGCCAAACCCTGCAGCTTAAAACAAACAAAAGATATTATTCGGAGTCTCTTGTTAATGTTGCACGATTGCTCTCAGGTGCCACACTAGTGCAAACCTGCAGTTTTATTTTGAACTTCCACCATAAGTTTGTCTGTCCAAGGATGGAAAAGAAAAAAAAAATGTTGTTTGTGGTGAGGAAAAGGCCACCTGTGCTGTTCCCATGCATGCTATACAAACACACACATTTCATGACACATAGAAACCCAGCAGACAGTATACACTCACACGAAGCTGGCTTTCTTAGCTCCAAATTTACAAAGGAGGGATTTACTTTGCTTTCATGACTCATTTTATTCAATAAACAACCTGATATCGGTGCATTGTGTAAACGAGGTTAGATTAATTCAAAAGTAATTTGAAGTATTTGGAAGAAATAAAAGCCTGGATAAGAAAAAGAGAGTGTGTAACTTTCACAATGACAGTTGTCTGGGAGACAAATATCATGTTTTGTTTAATTGTAAGAATGCAAGCATAGTGGGAAAAAAACTTGCCAAAATACCATTTAAAGGGGCACGCCAGCAATTTAGTGTTCTTGTGAGGGACATATTACAAAACAAATTGTCCAAAACCGAAACTCAGATAGCCTAACGTTGAGTTCCCTAGTTTGGGTCAAGCTCCAAAAATGCTCAAACCTACATTTCCCATAATGCAACTCAGTAGGGCTGCACAATATTGAAAAAAAAAAGGATTTCTGCAATCTATATTGCGATATGAAAAATACAGGAATTTTCACCCTGACTGTTGTAGTAGTTGTCGTAGTTAAATGCATCAGTCTGGTGGATTTTGAGAGCAAAATTAAAAGGCAAGATCTATAAACAATTTAGAGCTCTAGTAAACAATTTAATCATAAACACATTGGTTGTATGGATATGAATGGTGATGACAGCAACAAAAGTCACACCCACAAAGCATGGTAAACGAGACGGGGCCTGTGTTTCAAGACGGGGTTGGTGGGATGCCGACCACGGCCCCGGGACGTGACGAGGTCCGTGTGAGGGGTGCAGTAAAGCTCTCAGTCACTTTCACACCAGGCCTTTCCAAGTCGCACTCGCCGGGGATCCTCCCACACCGAGCGGTCGTCTCTGCCCACCGAGTTGAATCCACCTGTCAGACGTGGACCCATGTGGTTCATTATGAAACTGCGACTGGCCTACTTAGACTGTAGGTAATTAATGGGAATAATTAATGGGAAACACTGGATTAGTCATGGAAAATGAGAACCGTACAAGTTTTCCTTTTGTATGAAGCAGCAAAAAAGTTTTTTTTTCAAAAGTGTTTGAGTTAATTTACTGACATCGCACGTCCTGCGACGTGACTATTGTGCATGCACACATCGCAATGTCGATGCTGAAACGATATATCGTGCAGCCCTACAACTTAATAGTGTCTCATCATTAGACTCATCTTCATGCATCCAGTTTGTAATGCAATGTTTTGAAGAACATTACCAAACCTAGCTTTAAACCTGAAATGTGACTCCAGTAATCTCAAAGCATGATCAATTCATCTCTACTCTACACATAAATTAACTTCTGTGCTGTTCAGAGTTTTTACTCTTAACAACGTGCACTGCAATTTTCCTGGACTCGCCTTTTGGGGAATCTTTTGGTTATTTGGTGAAGAACCGAGTCCATGGCGTTGTTCTCACATTGTTCTCACATTGTTCTCACATTGTTCTGACCTGGCAAAACAAAGTGAAATAGAATAACAATCGCTTTAGAGTTAAAACAACTGCAAAGAGGCCTGGCATGCGTGTGCTCTGAGCTCATGTTTACATTGTTTTTACAGTTGGATTCTGCTCCTCCCCTCTCCAGAAGTGTCACCCTCCTCTAAAAGCAGGCTGGCTAACCTTCGCTTCACCACTCGTAGTGGTTTGGAGTAATGGGGCGTGGCAGCGGGGGGTTCAGGGGCGCGAGGCCTTAGAAATGACCCTGTGGTCGAGTAGCGAGGGCCAAGATAGCGTGGTCCCACCCACCGAAGCCCAGATCCAATTGGTCGCCGTCCAGCTTGTCTACGCAGGGCGTTGCCATGGTTTCCAGGCCGTAACGAAGTCTTTAATCGAGCCGTTGTCATCATGAGATGGTGGTGAGTGTTTTGGCTCGCGGTGGAGAGATAGAAGCAACAGTGAAAAAAACAAAAAAATAGAGAACGAGCCGGGGACCGACTGTGTGGCTCAGAATAGAAACGCACCGCTTGACGGGCAGCTCTGAAAGTCTCCATGAGATACACACATCAAGTTCATTCCTTGTGTCATGGAGTTCCCAGGGCTATATAGCGCCTGGGAACGTATTCATAAATGACAGGCTCCTGACACGCTCCTGGCTCATGTCTATTTTTCATATGGTATGCTATGTTCTGTACACGCTGTTGGATTAGCAGACGTGTGGAGTGTGGTGTTCAGTGATGACGGGGTGTGCAGAGGAGTGGCGCTGGCTCGGGTATCGAGCTGACTGGGCTCAGACCTCAGGTTTCCGCCACGTAATCCAACACACTTTAGATGGTAGGACGGACGGCGGCATCGTGGCCTGCTGACATTTGTGCCAGAAGGTTTCACACACAAGAATAGGCGAGATACACTTAACGGTGGCAGCACTGTGCGTGGGACCCACCTGTTGGGCTCTTCCGTGTGTCTAATGTAATGTTTTGGGAGCCAACTTTGTTTTACCGTTCAGACTACATTGGAAACAACCAATCGGGTCAATCGGTACTACTGTATTGTTAGAGGTAGTTAATTTGTCTTGGCTCGCAGCCTGTGTGTAACCGAATAAAATGGCCCTTTGCCACACTCCCTCCAGTCGACGGTTCCCTGTAGGAGGGCCCGCTGTTGCAGGAGGGAAAATCGCTGCCTCAGCAAGCTGTTTAGTCTCATTCTCAAGGAGCTTACACTGTGTCTCCCTGTTTAATATGGGAAACATACGTAGGCCGGCCTGTGATGTCAATTGTTATTGCTGGAGGCCTGCTATAGGAAAAATCTCATTTGCCTTTGTAAAGCACTGTAGTGAAAAGGAGCTTATGTCATAAAGACGCTATTGTGGCTGCTACGGGGCCCGCCGTGTGTGTGTGTCTTAAAGTGTCACTACTTTGACTCACACATTGTGGATTTCACGTGTGTTTCCCTCACATTTGTGCAGGTTTCAATGGACAATGGTTTCCTGTGCCTGTTTGTTCGTGGTGCACACAAAAGGGAGTTAAGCGGCGGGCTTTTGTGCAGGACTTTTATGAATGAGAGCTGCTATTGTAGCTGCCATAAGTGATCACATATTTCTGCTGCCTGCCTCTCTTTGATTTCATGTGCTCTTTGTCATCGTGCAGCTCCGTGACTTAAGCTGGTGGAGGATAAGGTACAAGATAATGATGGTGATGATGGAGGGAGTCATGGTGTGTAGAAGAGAACTTAACATCCGACCAATCTGACATAACCCAAACACTTAAAGGAATGATGTCTTAAGAGACTTGCTTGATTTATACAAATTGAGTCGTTACCCACGAAACTTTCTTGTCATTCGACTAATTAAAATCTGCCTGGTCCCACCTGTAGAGTTGTTTCAGGGTCGTTCTGGTACATGTCCGGCTGCAGATGTGTGTAAACGTGTCAGTGTTGCTATTACGCTTTGTGCCTTTTCCCTTTCCTTTAGTGTGTGTTGTAGTTCCGCAAAGTTACAACGCCCAAAGTCCACGCCAAAGAGAGTTACACTCTGCTCCTGAACTGCCTGAAACACCTTGCTTGAATTCCCGCCTTTTCTTCCGTAACCAGGTGATGTCACCAAGTAACACATTTGCATAATACCTGCCTAGCGGCTAGTTCGGCACGCTCTCAAACAAAGCTAGTTTAGAGCGGAGCTGGAGGGGAGTCCGAAAAGTTTGGTTCGATTGATCAATCACAACAGAGTGGGCCAGCTGACCAATCAGAGCAGACTGAGCTCAAATAGAGCGTTTCAGACAGAGGGGGAAAAGAGATGCTGCAGCTTTAACATTAAAGCATGTAAGCATGTTCTCATAGAAACCCAAAATACAAGTATGCACCTGAAAATGAGCATAACAGGTCCTCTTTAAAATATTATACATACTCCAACAACATTATTTAAGCTTAAAAATAATGACCTTTCATGATAAACAGCTCCAGAGTGTGAGTAGCATAATGCAGCGTAGTAGATATCAGATCAATAACTGTTAGCCATGTAATCACTCACTCAGACTGAGTCTGTTTCAGCCTTGGACAGAGCAACAAAAATGCACTTATATATATATAAAAAAATGTGGAAAAATTAAGTAAAGGAAAAAGTCTTCCTCCTCTGTAAACGTTTCATGCTTTTAAAATGAAATATGTATATTAATTCTTTATAAAAACATGCCACCTCAGTGCAGCAAGTAAGAGCAGTGTCGGGTGGAGGACTTTGGGTCTGGCAGATCAGATAAACTCTATGTTTGATTTCTCTTATGAATACAAATTGGAGACATATGTGGGAGGAGAAGATTGAAATAAAACATTTGATATTTATTGCCACCACTGTTTTTTTTTTCTGACGACCACCTCCTCCATCTCGACGAGCCTCCCCTCAACATTCAGCCTCTCCGTGTTTTACGGAGCAGCAGATTTGTGCGCTGTCCTCTAAATCATTTCCCTCTCTCGCAGATTGCTCCCTGCTGGAATATTGGCCTGACAGCCGTTTTCTTTTTTTTCCCCCTCCCTCTGCTTCCCCAGTGGACTCATTTACATTTATGCACGCAGCAATTAATTACAGGCTGGCGCTGGCCTTGTAAATTAGAGGGAGCCGAGGTCGGCCTCATTATTGCCCCTGACAGTTAAAGCCTTGTTTGGGTCGTGACAAGGTTGACTTCAGGCTGGGACAGTGGAAGCTCAGCAGTGGTTGGCCGGTCTTCATACATCTGATATCACTTTGCAGTAAATGAAGGAAATTTACTTTCTTGATGAATATGTTATTTTGCACTATCGATTTTTTTTTTTTCTCACTAGAAAGAAAAAACGTTTTGCGACCTTATATATTCCAAAAAAAACTTTTCTCTCCGCAGCCATAGGTCATCATTCCAGGCCTTGTGTTTTGTCTTTAGCGTAATGCCCTCTGTGTGTTTTGGGGGTCTTTCATCCAAATACTTGTGGAGGGGTTTTTCTATAGACCCAGGAGTCAGGCAGGCGACTTCTCACGGTATTGGCCTTTTCATGCGAAGACGCTCCAACTTTTTCCGGCTCCTTCCCTCACAAGGCCCTCCTTTCTTCTCTGTCACGCAGCGATGTGTTTGTGCATACCTTACCAGCCTGACAAAAGAAGGGAGAGATCCTATTCACTTCATGCCTTTGACATTCACCTCTTGTTTTTACAATCTTTCCAAGGCGCGCTGTTTGCACAGTGGAACAGGCTTTGTCTTGAAGAAGCGGGACAATGGCGAGCGCCATAATGTAATCTCCTAAGAGTAGTGAGCAGAGGGGCGAGGTTTAGACGTATGTGCTGGCGCTTGCCCCTACCAACCCTCTCCCTCCCCTCTGCCCTTTACTTTAGCAATATTTCATGTTAACAGCGACTTGGGAGAGAATACATGTTGTCACTTAAGCCTCTCTAATGTTCACCTAGGTCTTTTGTGAAGGGAACACAAAGGCTTTTCACTCATGCAAACATCCCCTTCCCTCGTTCTGAGTAGCAGTTTGCCCACCCACATGCATATCTGCAACCCTGTCCTTTTTTTTTTTTTTTTTATCAACATAACCACAAAACATTTATATTGAAACATTATCTTTCCCCCACCTTAAGCAAGTGTTTTATCAGCCTAAAGCCAACCACACATGGGATCAAAGTTCTGTGCTGTATGTACACCCAACCAATCAGAAACCCTTCCACCTCTGTCCAGTATACAGAGGTCTCAAACCCAGTATGCTTGTTGGATTATCAAACAGTTTTCACCTCTCTGACATCAGAATTGGGGGGCTGCATCTGACAGTCACTCCCACTTCTTACTGAGTTAGACCAGGTGAGGGAAGGAGGCATGTTTTAACTTCTTTCTCAAGCTCTCTCAAGCTGCTCTTTTTTCATTCTTCACACAACTACTGTCCCTGGAGTGCAGCCATAAACTGCATATAAGTGGACGTAGTCACCGTGACATCACCCATTGGTTTGTGGACTGCCGTTTTGAAGCCTCAAGTTCGGCATTTTAGTCATCATCATCTTGGTTTTTGGCCGTCACCATCTAGGTTTTTTGCAACCAGAAGTGATACGAGATGGTGGAGCTATAGGTACACTTTTAGGCGACCAAAATGTTACAATTAACTTTCATGAACTGAAAACAAAAAGGGTGTGAAAGGGTTTAAGTTGTAAGACTAAAACACAGACAACACTCAGGCCGGACAACGCTGTGGTAGCGACCTGCCAATCACAAGGTAGCCACGCCCTAAAGCATCCCCTGCTTTATGGTCTGTTTGACTCTAAATGGGACCGTAATTTACTAAATGAACATCATGCTGTATTGAAGAAGACTTGAAACTAGCGATTGAGACCATAAACTCATGTTTACAATGTTTACTGAGGGAATAAATCAAGTGAGAAGTAGGCTCATCTTCTCATAGACTTCTATACAATCAGACTTCTTTTTGCAACCAGAGGAGTCGCCCCCTGCTGGCTGTTAGAAAGAATTTAAGTTTAAGGCACTTCTGCATTGGCTTCCCTTCTCAGAACCGGAGGTTGCCATCCTAAGACTGTCCTAAAGAGTTCTCCCATTTGACTGATAATTGCATCTGGCCCGTCTCTATGATGTCATACTCTTTGCCCCAACTTTTGAGTGTGGCCGTTTAGGAAAAAATAGAAACAACTTCTTTGCCTTTAAACGTGGTCGGACTGCACATTGTCTGTGTTTCAAACATACCCTGGCCTTTGGGATGTCACTCAGTCGGGATTGATAAAAGCATTGCCAGTGAATGTAATCAAGACAGCAGTTACATTTCCTCCAAAACATATTTGGCAAAGCAAATGAGAACGAAATAAACATTTTTTTTTTGTAGTAATAGGCTTGATATCTGCCAACTCTGATCAAAGTGCAAAAACATTAGATATAGTGTGAAACCTCAGAAGTCTCAGTTTTGATAATCTATCAGTCAGAGTGATTGAAGAGATAGATGGAAGTGTGTAATGCAGTAAAATAATAGCTCAGTGCTAATAGGAGGATGAGTTGCCCTCGAGAGAAATTAACACAAATAACAACAGAAACATTACGAGGCCTGTAAACGTGGCCAGACAGTCAACGTGTGCTATAAGCTCATCGTTTATGGGTCAAGTGAACCTCATTGTGGTTTAATTGCCCATATGATTGGTTGGAACCATACTCCGTTTCCTATGGTGCAGACATGGAAGTGGCAGCACAGAGCCTCATGTGGTGCTCAGCTCATTGAGAGAGAGCTCCTGTCTCATAGAGTTCCATTGTTCTTACTCCAGTGTGTCCGCGTCCGCACAAGTGGCATTGACAGCTGCAACAAGACAACATTTGGGACCGCGCATATTTTGTTGCGTGAATGCGTGCATTCATTGTGCAGGTGCAGGCATCGCTCTCAGTGTAAGACAGTGTATCTCCTTGTCGTGCAACATATCTCTTACCTCTCCTGTTACTATCTGTAATGCTGTGATGTCACGGCTTTTGCTTTTGCCAAAAGCGAGTCTCGGGCCTTTCGCTTTGCTGCTGCTCTAAGTTTCTTTTCCAAACAGGTGCTTTTTTTGCCGCTGGCTCAACGGTACAGTAACATGTGCCATTTTACAGCAGTTGAACAGTGGGCCAAAAAAAGGTAGCTGTTACTTCCTGCAGTTGTCAGGAGGAGCCTGGGATGAGTCCCTTATGTCAGCTTCCCTCAGAAGTGGATGAGAATGTATCTGACAATATGGCAAAATCACATTATTACATAGAATGGACAGACAGGCTGTAGTGTGAGGACAGTGATATTCAGTTCACAAACTGTGTTTCGCAGTTGTGTGTTGCATGTTTTACAACTTAGTAAAGCAGAAACGTTTACAGCTTACTTTGTTATTGCAGTTCGCTGGAGTCATTAATCTGAACGACTGAATTTTGTAAAACAACAGCACTACATGATCATCATGTGATTCCATTTATTTATCATTGTTTAATTAATTATTTTAATCAATTTCATATTTCCTATATAGGCTACATATGTTTGAATAAGAAAGTATTGTGTTTTATTCACAGAAGGGGAGCCAAATCTAAATAGCTTGTTGAATCACATGTTTTCTGATCTAGTTAGCCCACAAAAAAACTGACTGGGTTGTCTTATTTCAGAGTTTGTGGGTTGGTAGGAACTCCGGATACCCAAATGTATGTGTACAAGCACTGAAAAAGTGTTTTTTGTTTTTAATGATATGTCCCCTTTAAAGCCCAAAGATGACAACTCTGAATTTATGGTCGCTTCATTTCATATGTATGGATGTTGCTGCACACAGTTAGTTACAATAACTGACAAAACATCTTATTACTTAAGATTGAGTTTTCCTCATTTCCCCTGCACCACACTTTAATTCAACATATTAACAAAGTGGAAGTGCACATTCAAATACGGTATAGTGTGTATATACAGTATTCACATACAGTGCATGTCAGTGTATGCAGAAATGCATGGGCTGTTTTGTGCAAAATGCATGTATGTTAGTGTGAATGTGAGTGTATGTGTGTGTGTGTGTGAGAGAGAGAGAGAAAGCATGTGCGTTCTGCAGCAGCTCTCCTCTACTGGGCAGCCAGCTGTCTCTCTGATTACCCAGCATCCTCCAGGTGTCAGATCTGCCATCTGCAGATGAGTGGCAGGGCGTGTGGAGAGCGGAGGAATGGAGGGAAAGAGAGGGGGGGTTAAAAAAAAAAAAAGGAGTAGAGGAAACAGAATAACTGGTTCTGCAGACATCTGGAACGTGTTCAGACGGGTCAGCGCTCGATTGAAAAGGTGGCTTTTAGAGTCCTTGGCTTTTCAACGTTTATTGAGTAATACTGCTTCGACGAAAAAAAAAAAGAAAAGAAAGGAAGAAGTTGCATCTAACAGAAATGTTTACACGGGTATTTCGCATGAGTGTGTTTTTGCCGACTATTTGTTATCATTATTATTATCGCAAGAACTTCTTAGTGCACAAGCCTTTGAGTTGTTCTAGTCAGAATTGCCCTTAATTGTGCCCTGAGAGGAAAAACGGAGATCCAAGAGAGAATCATTTGGTTGATTAAAGACATGAATAAAAGATCATACATGGCTAGTGTTTGCTTTCTTCTTCATTGTTCTCAATTAGCCTCAAATTGTGGAATCAAAGGCGCGTTTGTGTTGCGCTCTTTGTACAACTTAGATGCTGCGTTAAGGCGCCGCCGTGATGTCAGAGAAATGCTGCTGCGGTGTGTTCTGTTGCCTGTCCGTGTGAACTCGTCCTCTTCGTATCCAGTTCTTTCTTCAATTAGCCGCCTCCCATTCTCAATTAAGACGCTCCCATCCTCTCTCAATTTGGGGCCCACTCAGGGCGGTCCCATCCTCAACACGGTGCCTTCAAAGCCCTCCGTCGGCAGTTTGACCTCTTTTGATGTTAGTATTTGTTCTCTGTGACCCCCTGGTTTAGCAAATGGCTGTTTGTAGTGTGTGCTTGTGTGCGTGTGAGGCTATAATAAGGCTGACCCCAGGTTAGCTCTTGCAGTCAGAGTGGTCTATTAAAGCCAGTCAGCCCAGGAACGATTAGCTGTCCACTTGATAACGTTTTTTTCCTGATCTCATTGGAATCAATTTTTGAAAGAAAATATCTGTCATCACTAACTGCATTAAGACAGATTTTTTTTTACTTCAAAGCTCCGTACAGGAATCACGCTGTTTGTCGTTCGTTAGGCTTTGCGTGGCTGCGTTGTGTGTGTGTCGTTGTTTGTGCAGTGAAAGCGCTGTGTGAGAAATACACTGATGCTCTGTTGGCTCTGCTGACGCTTCACACAGGACCTCTGTTCTGTCCTGAACGTCCGCTACAGAGGGACCTCAGGTGGGTCCAGAGAGCGTTCACAGGGCTCCAAAAACACTTTCCAATCCAAATTTTCATACTTTGTCAAACCTCAGTGTGTAGGGTAACACACTCTTCCTTTAAAGTGTTGGTTCACCCCAAAATTACCTCTCGTGGCATGTAGCCATGCAGATCGTTTTTGGTTTTACTTGCCCAGGCTTTAACATATCTGTCTCGGAGTTATCTGCTGCCGCCCCCCAGCCCGTTCTCATTCCTGGGGCGTTAAATGCAGATGCTTTGTCACGCACAAGGCACCCTTTAGTGTTTGCATGAGACGCACCTGGCTTTCAAGTAACTATAATCTAAACTCATCTACGTCTTTATTAAATGCTCAGAGAAAGTGGTTGGGGAGGGTGCATTGTGACGTAGTTTAAAGAGCAAAAAACACACATGGGCAGGTGGGAGGGGGGGTGGATGGGTCCAACAAACACAGGGCTTTCATCCAGGAGGTTGCTGTTTGTGTAAGATTAAAGTTTAAGTTTTTAAGGGGTCCTGACAAAGTGTCAGTATGTCACAAGTTGGGATGAGGACGTTTTGCCACCCCATAACCATAAAAAAACCCCCAGCAACATCCCCCCAAACCATCCAGAAACTGTGTCCCTGCTCTTTCTTTGATAGAAGGTACTTTAGGCCTAGTTATAGTGAAAACTGTCACTATAAAATGAAATTCTTTTCACCTGAGAAACAGCTTTCTTGGCAACCTGGACAAATGAATGAAAACATCTGTGTGGTTAGGTAGATGGTGATGTTGCTACAAAAAAAGTTGTTGTGAAATAACCACGCTAATGATCATTTTCTTCTGTTTCCCTCTTTTCCAGGTGACGTTCATGAATTTTAAAGTCATCCACAAGTGAGAAGAGGGTGTCGGAGTTGAAGTCTCTTATTTCTGTAAGTTCCCATTTCTAATTCATTGATATTTATTACCTTTTGCTGTAACGATGCCAGCTCACGTGTGCGTTTGTGCCGCGCACTGTTTTGGATGATTGCTTCCACCAAATGGCAGATAATAAGCTTTCAGGGAGAACACATGATTGTGTCCTCGAAGCAGAACGGAGCAACACTTGTGTGCGCTGGTGTTTGAACACACCACGTTGTGTTAGCAGAGCTGCACGCAAAGTGTGTGTGTGTGTGTGTGTGTTAGTCCATGTTAGCTGACTCTGTGCTAGTCCACTGCCTCTCTCCCCTCCATCGGCACATACAGAACGCTTTTGATTTGTTTCGCAGCAAATGCAGACCTCCACTCCGGTTAGTATTCTGCCCTGCGCGCCCTCAATAGCTGCTTTCACTTGGGTGAAGAAAGGGGTCTTTTAAAGACTCTCACAGGCATCACTCCAGGAAGCTTTCAGCGCCGGGACCTACAGTATGCCTTTTAATGGACTTTCTCCCTGTGAGCAATAAAGATTATATCTGGAGTCAAATAGTGCTGTAGGTAACACTAGCCCAAATTAAGCTGGTGAGGTCGCAGTGGCCGATCTTGATGGCTTCAGCAGAGGCGGGAGACGTATGAAATGTACAGATGGGAGAGGTTGGAGAAAAGAGCGATCTGACCATCTGGCTAATCCCCCCTGTTTAAGAATACTTATTAAGGCCCTCTCTAGTGGCCCTTGAGCCGTGTCACTGCTGGGTCAACAAGTGTCCTCGCTGCTGGACAGACGAGCTTCAGTGTTCTGCCGTGGGTGATAATCTGTGTCCTGCTGGTTGGTCGAGGAGTTCAGTTTCAAAGGCTTGATTTATGGCTCGTGTAAATCGTGTTGTATCGCAAACTAGAGTCATGGTTCCCACCCAGGGGGGTCGAGACCCTATTAAGGGGTTATACTGACCGATGCAACCTGTGCCAAGATGTTACAAGTAGACGTAGCTTCGTTTTAAGAAGAGACACCCATTTTAAGATTATAGGGTCAAATGTTTAACTAATAGATACCACCGTTAAACTTCCCCAGTTGATTACTTATATTAAGACAGCTGAGATGTTATGATTAAATATGCAAATGATGCATTATCTTATCAAATATGTGCTAATTTGCATACATTTCCAGAACAGAAATCAGAACATTGGATAAAGCTGGGTTCAAAATTCTTGACAAATTAGAGTCAAAGGTTTTAACAGAGGGAATTTTGGATATCTCTTTGTATCAGTGCCTGACATGGGCTGGTACTCAGTACTGGCATGTCTGATCTTTAAAAGGTTCTATAAATTAGGCTATGGATGATGTATGAACAAACTCCTCTCTAAAAACCTTCAGAATATAGATAGGAATGAAACTGGAAAGTTTGTGTAGATTTCTGGCTCAGATTATGAGAAAAACCTCAATAAAACAATACAAACATCACAATAATTAATCGAGGCCTCGTACATTTATTTCCTCTGCCTAATTGCCCTGCGTTTGACGAAATGAATTGTGTCGTTATTGGGTAAAACCGGACCACTTAGGCCGCTTTTAATTCCATCAAACGCCCCTTAATTTCATCAATTCATCTGGAAACTTGAAATCACATTATTGTGTCTTTTTAAAATGCGATTGCTTTTCGGATCTAATTACATGGCGGTAAGATGACAAGTGGACCCTCCTAACAAAATTACAGTCTTTACAGGGTGCAGATCGTGTCGTGACAGGAACAAATCTTTGTGTTATACTGTAAGACTTTGGAAGGAAGTGGGCGCTGTGTGTTGGAGGGTTTGTATACTGTACGTACTGTATCTAATGGCTTTGATCGGAGGAGCCGGGTGTGTCTATGACTAACGTTTTAGATGATCCGACATCGCTGGACATTTCACAAAATCTGTCTCGAAACAGGTTTATATTGGTTACACGGTGTTTATCGTCAGAGCGTGGAGAACCACATCCAGATTTTTATTTGTGCGTCCAAAATCGGTTTAGTGCTCGATAAGGAAAAATCAGATCATAGACCGTTTAGCTGTGTGTTAGCTGTGCTGCGTGGCATTTATAGATGTAGGAATGCTGAACCTGCAAAGCCGCAGTCTGTAAAGCAGCAGTGAGAAAGACTTTGAGAAAAGATTTCAGCCGCTTCATGCATCATGACAGGCCTATTTGCGGAGCTTTGTTGTTACGCATGCTTCCTGTAATGGCAGTCATTTGCAAAGAGTTAGAAAAGTTACCAGACAGCGAGCAGCCGTTGGGCTGATTTGTGGTAAGCTAATGAGCTAATGAGCTAATGAACTCACTGAGGTTACCTGTTTGGCTTCCTCCAAAAACACAATGTCCGTCTCTGCGTTTTGCTTCAGCTTTGTACGTGAACTTCACTGCGTTACAGTGTAAGACGAATCACCGGTGCTAATGGGCAGCGTCTAACAACATTTACTGTAGTTTCTCAGTACTTAACCTTATGTTTACAGTGAGCTATTATGTCCTCTTGAGCTTTGGACATTTACTTAATTGATCTGATTTGTCCACACATATGAAATGTCCACTTAGTGGACAGAATGCCTTGCGAGTTTGCGGCATAAGGGACGTCCTTTAACGGTGGGAAAAGAGAGCTGGACTCCAGCGATCTGCCACGGCCACGCTTCCAGTCAGCACATTCGTTCATGCATGCCGGCTCGCCGGCAGCACATGTTCGACGAGTATACATATGTTTGTGCGTTATGTATTTAGTTGTTTTCCAGGCTGCATCTGCATCAATTTATTTGTGTTTGTGCTCGCATGCGTGTTTGTGTTTTGCACACTCATGCCTCATCAACATCCCGTCTGAGGCCCATCTGGTCGGCTTTGAAGAGGCTCGTGGAGCGGCGGCGGCCGGGGCTTTAAGGCAGGGCCGGGCCAGCGGCGGTTCCTCCCCACTTACACATAAATCCACGGTGCGAGGCCCTCTGCCAGAAACAGTATAGGCCGACCCTCGTGGCTACTTCCCAAACCACCCAAGCTCATACCCCACTTTCTCTCTTCTATTGCCCTTGAAATGGGGCCTGCTCTAAATATTATCTCCCCCTGTGCTTTATCCCTCCGTTTATCCCTAAGTCGGCAGAGAGAAGAAAGGAGCCGTGCGGCTGAGTCACTTTTTCCCCTCTCTGCTCCTCTCTCCAAAACCACAGGCAGCGGCAGCGGCTTCCTGGAGATGAGCGCTTTTGTCTGTTGTGTGACCGCTGCGGCTTTAGGCAGATCCTCCTCTGATGAGGTAATGCACGGGCTAGATGAGGAGGCAGAGTGAGAGAGGAGGGAGGTGAAGGAGCCTCTGGATCTATATTTGAAGCTTTTGATTTATCCAGGGAAAGGGTACTTTATGGGTGATGTACGCTCCTTTTCAGCAACACCCTGCTCCACATGGAGGCCACTGTACACGTCCACACCTACTCGGAGGTGGCCAGTGCAACTAGTTATCAACTGGTGCCTGCTGGTCTTCTCCAGCGATGAGTCAACGGTTGAGGGAGGAGGAAATCATTATTCCTTTATGTAAAGATTTTCCCAGGTGACTTTGTTTTCCGATCAGCAACTATTTTAATGAGAAGAAATGATATACTTTTAGGGCATTATGGTGTCTGTTACTTTGAGGGTAAAAGGAGTGGGAAGACAGGAAGGGGGAACATCCCTGTTTGTGTTGCTCTCTGTGATTATAGTCGAGGTGCCTGGTTAAGATAGTCAAAGTAGTGAAGTTTGATTTATTCCATGTCTTTGTCTCTGATGTAAAGTTGCTCTGAAACATCTACTTGACTCTATATGAGTGCGAGAGTGTAATAGACCAGATTATCATCCTAAAGGTCAGCGTGTCTGCATCAGTTTGAGCCTGTTCTCATTTCCAGGGGGTCAAATACAGAGGCCTTATCACAGCCGTCGGTGTTTGGTACCACCGCACAAAGCACCCTTTGGCACCTGTGTGAAATGCACCGGGCTTTCAATTAATTACAATGTAAACCCATCCGCGGCAACAGTAAATGCTCCGAGAAAGAGCGCCGGGAGTGTGGTGACGTAGTTTAATGCGTAAAAAGAGACACACAGAGCAGGCGGGATGGGAGGTGAAGGTTTTCATCCAGAAGAGCTGTTTGTGTCCCGCGTGTCACGTTACAATCAGCCGTTCGTTCGTGTCCCGTGTTCACAACGTTCAGCGTTATTTTCACTGTTGGAACGTAGTAGTTTTAAGCCCAACCATGTGGTTCTTTCCTAAACCTAACTGTAGTGGTTTTGTTGCCTAAACCTAAAGTGACGCCCAGAGAGTCAGTTTCCCTCCTCTGCCTGTCATGAGAGTATTCTCCCTTAACGGGACATAAAATCAACTCCTCACACGACAAGCTTTTGCTGGAGTTTTTAACCTTCTGATGAAAATAAGCGACTGGCGGCTTCATCACTGGTGCCGATGCTTCAGATAAAACACACGACACGCACGCAGCCCAGGCCAAGAGAAGGAGTTGGCGGTGGAGTGAACTGTAGTAGCTACACAGGGAGTTGGCAAGACTGAAACTGGAGGAGAGCGGGGAAAAATTGTAAAAGTGAAATGAGAGTAAATGTGCTTCTTGAATTCTTTCTTACGGTGACACTGGACTCTTAGACGGGTTACATTTTTTTCTGGAAAGTTTTGCTGTTTTGTGTCACCTACTATGATGAATGATTATAAACTAGGGCTGTCAATCAATTAAAATATTTCATCAGGATTAATCACATAATGGTCCATAGTTAATTGCGATTAATCACAAATTAATCACACATTTTTGTTGATATGTCAAGTATTTAATATTCTTATCAACATGGGAGTGGGCAAATGTGCTTTCTTTATGCAAATGTATGTATATATTATTATTATACTGCATTTAGCAGAAAAAATATGCTCAAATCACAACATGGCAAACTGCAGCCCAACAGGCAACAACAGCTGCCAGTGTGTCAGTGTGCTAACTTGACTATGACTTGCCCCAAACTGCATGTGATTATCATAAAGTGGGCATGTCTGTAAAGGGGAGACTCGTGGGTACCCTTAGAACCCATTTTCATTCACATATCTCGAGGTCAGAGGTCAAGAGACCTCTTTGAAATTGGCCATGCCAGTTTTCCCTTGCAAAATTTTGCGCAAGTTTTGAGCGTTACAACCTCTACAACCTAAAAGTTGCAAATTGCGTAGATGCGTTAAAGAAGTTAGTGGCGTCAAAATGAATTTGCGTTAATGTATTATTGTCGCGTTAACTTTGAAAGCCCTACTTTAAACAATTGTGTTTTGATGCACATCCTTTAGCAATTAAGTTTTTCTGAATGCCAGACATCACATCGACAGAAACATTTCATCATTTCCGGATGTCCAGATATTATTGTGAGATTAAGATACTCTACATTTCATCATAGATTGTGTAAAAGACACGTTTTCACTTAGCTTTTTACAATTGACAAAAAAAAAGTTGCACAGAAACCCAGCGAGCGTGTGTGAGTGTGTAAGTGTGTGAGTGTGTACTCAGCGACACTGACAGTCTCTCCACGTGTCTCTTTTTCCTCATCTCTCCGGTGACAACTGTTATCTGCTCGGACTTCTGGCCTCCCGTTGAGGAATGCCACCAGACAGTGCTGACATTCAGGATAATTGCTTCCTGTTTTAACTGTCATGGGTCGTGGAGGTCAGGGGTCAGGGTCAATCTCAGCTGTTGTTCTCGGGACTACGGGGGACGCCACCTGGTCTTTAGATCATGGACGATCCAACACATTATTCTCTCTAAACAATATGCTTCTACACCTTTTTCACATTCTTCAACACGCCATAGGTGGAAAAAAACAGGTCACTTTCAGCTGTTTGGCTTCCTTCAACACCTCATTAAAAAACAGAGGGTTTTTTTAAAAGCTTGTGTTTGACTCTGTGTCGGTAGAAAGAGGGAAGGTCGCGACACAAAGCGCCACCTATACGACAATGTCACCACTGCAGTGCTAACACCTGTTCCTGAGAGAGCCTCCCCTTATGTTTAACGCTATTTTCCTGACGCTGAGTTCAGCTCACTACCAAACACCAACAACATCACATCCTCATAATTACAGCTTTCTCATTACAGTAAAAATCCTGCATCTCATTTTAAAGCTGCCATCAGCCAAAATGAACTGGCCTTAATGGCTGCTGATTGCATTCCTACACCGGCCAACCCCCCTCCTCCTTTTTTTAGCGATCTGATCGTTTAAGTACATGCTAGCATAATTGAGGTCTCTTCCTTGATTAGATTTGCACCAGCTTTTAACAAAGCCTGCTCGAACTTAATCCAATGAGGCCCATTGTGGGGAGAGCGGAGGGATGACATCGCTCCTGGTTAGCTTCAAAATCAGCCGAGCCGCCGGGCAATTAGACGCTGCGCTGATAAAGAGGCAGGACAACTAAGTAAACGAACGATACAATGTTTCTCAGAGCTCACAAGTGGACAATTGAGCGGTGATTCATATCACAAATTACCTTTTTGTTAAGGCACTAACCTTTTAGTAAAGGCTTAGAAATGAGAATCACTTCCATGGATTTAAGTTCAAGGCTTCTCTTTCACTTTAACAATTAACATGCTTTTTAATTAACAATAATCTTTTCATTCGAAATGGAATAAAGGCGATGAGATGTGGTGCTTGGGTTTTGATTTGATTTAGACGTGTATTTAGTTAGATTTATCAAGCAGGGGCCTGTTGACCCTTCTACACTAAAGCTCAACGCAGCGCTTTTGTCTGCTTAGCTTATACACCTGAATCAGTCGAGATGGCGTGTCAGTGTTTTACACTAGACGAACATCATGCGCTCAGCAGCCCTGACCTACTGGGACGGGAGCGAGCGGCCCAGCAGGGTGCAGAGGTATCGGCTTTGGCTGCGTCCTGCGGTGACACCTGCCCGTCCATAATCACCGCTAGAGACTAAACCGCCTTCTGACCTGTGGCTGTGTGTCACACACTCAATCCCCCTAATCTCCTCCTTTGTTCTGTGTCACCATCAATTAGTCATGTACCAGGAGTCAGCCAGAGGAAAGTGTCTCTGTGTGTGCGTGTGTTTAGTGTGTGAGAGAGGATACATGCCTGTACTTGAAAACTTTAATTACACTTACTGTTAACTGCTGTATGCGTTTATGTGTCTGAGAAGTTGGTTGCATCTGTTGCATGTGAGTTAGAGCTGACATTATTAGTTGATAGACGGACAATTAACATGCAAACTATTTTGATGAGGGATTAATCGTTAAGCAAAAGTGCCCAAAAATAAATTTCCAGCTCATCCAATGTGAATATTTGTGGGTTTTCATATAGTCCTCTGTGATCGTTGGACTGTTGGTTCAACGTGATCTCATGGGAAGGCATATGAATAGCACGCCACTTTGACGACGTGCTTTTAGCTCATCATTTCAGTGGGGCTGCTCCCTCTTAGTCGATTAGTCGACTAATTGGTCATTTTGGTCTTAGTCGACTAAGATTTCTTAAGTTGATTAATAGTTTTTTTATGCTTTTTTCCTGCTGAATGACTTACTTTGAAGAAATGTGTGAGCACATCTCCGGTAAACACAAGACTTAAAGTGATGCTTTTGTGTTTATTTTTTATGGAGAAACTCACAGACCTTTCGATTAAATCAACTAATCGATTAGTCGACAATAGAGTGTTTTTCGACTTAGAATTTCTTTGGTTGAGGACAGCCCTACATTTCACACCACAGGGTTAACGTTGTGAAACAGCTTTTCATGTACCATTTAACCGTAAAGCAGTCGCGGTTATGTTTAGGCAACAAAACTAAGGGTTAGGAAAAACATCATGGTTTGGCTTGAAATAAGTAAACTGTGTAAATTACGTACGTAAAGAACGTAACATAAGTACAGAAAACATGTCACCAACATCACTAATGTAAATAGGTCAACGAGACTTTTTGGTTTCAGACGGGACACAAACACGGTCTCCTGGGTGAAAGTCCTGTGTTTGTTTCACCCGTCCAAACGCCCACCGGAAGTAGTCTTTCTGGCTTTTTATATTACGTCACTTGCTATCTGCGTCGCTATAGTTATTCTACATCACTAGCTCTGAGTGTAGCATATACACACGGATGAGTTTATATCGCCGTCAGTACAAACTAAATGGCGTAAAATGACACGGCAAAGCAAGACCGGTGTTGTGATTGCACGCAAAATGACTTAAGATATTAGCGTGCCATTCATACACCATTTGGTGAGACCAGGCTGGTTGATTGGACAAAAAAAATAATTCATGGACCTTTTTCAACCCACTTTCTATGAACCAAATGATTAATCAATTACTTAACAAAATAATTTGGCGGATGAATCGATAATGAAAATAGTTGTTAGGTGCAGCCCTAATCTGAGTCTCTCTGCAGCAGGTGAAAATCTCACACTGTAACTTACCGAATTTTGGTGATTGAATTAATTGTATGTTGTTTTAAATTCTGTTGAAGGATGTTATAGTTCACGCTTCTCTGTAAATTGAAAAAATTCGATGATGAAAAGGCTAATAAAACGTTTTGTAAAGCGTAGTGTAAACCACAAAATGCTTACAAGAAGGCAAAAAACACACACCTGAGGCAGATTTTACATCTGATGTTTTCCTTCACAGGCATGTACATGTCATTAGACGAGGTCTAATTGATCTCTCCAACGAACAGATCAGTGTCTAGATTAAGAACAGGAAGGGTTTGGACTGACTCTGTCTCTCTTCCCATCTGTAAAACCTCCTATCTGTGCTAACAATGGGATTGCACACTCACTATAAATACGTGGGCCTGAACAAGTCGTAGCTCACCTGTTCAAGCTGTAACTAATCCAGAACTATTTCTATAGTTCCCCTTGAGGTTCAATGATCCGGCTCCACGAGGTGCCAAGGGATGAGCAGGCATGCTGGTATGTTGGAGAGAAAGGAACTAATGGTTTTGGACGCAGGCCCAGTTCGTGAAGGGGCCGTTTTGGAAAATCAAAAGCTTGTTGATTGCAGTTTGTGGATGTTTTTACTTTGCATCTCTGATGTTAATGTACTTTATTGAAATCAATCATTCAGCTTTGGCAGAACAGGAACAGCAGGTCAGGAAAAAAAGGCCGTATTTGCACACAGCGTATATATACATCACCTTATCTGGGTCCCTGTGTTTATAGGCGACTGTTGACAGTAGCTGATACGCGGCGCGATAAATGCACTTTGATTTACGGGGGAAACAATGCCGTATTATGTGAGCCAGGGACACTTAAGACTGGAGTAACTGTGATATGAACATGAGCCAATTTTATGTGTGTTCAAGAGGGCAAGCAGCTCCGGAGTATGTTTGTCAAAGCCTTTGGATGAGGCTCCAAAATGCTTGGCTCCCTTTCAAATCCTGGATCGCTCGCTGATAATAGAGACAGATTTTTGATGCCGTTGCCAATCTGTCGTTATTAAAAGATGCGCGTTTGGATGTGCAGTCAAAAGTGCTGCGTATACAGGCATCGCTGAGGATGAAATACACAAATGATTTATCATCTGGATGCTATTAATTTAACCTATAGAGTCTTACTCAATAATTAATGTCTATTGGCATATGACCCTATAAGCCATACAGTAAACAGCATGTCTCATAACTATGTATGAGATCTTGTAGTCAGCTAATATATGGCCGAAAGGCCCAGAGACAAGCCCTCGGTCTTAATAAATCAACCATATCTAATGAAGCCCCTAATTGTGATTTACAGCCTGCAAGCCCAGCGATGTGATGGAGAGAGAAATGGCTGAAAAGAGAGAGAGAGAGAGAGAGAGAGAGAGAGAGAGAGAGAGAGAGAGAGAGAGAGAGCAGTCAGAGTTTCGTAGTCCAGCGGAGCACCGGGCAAAAAAAAAGAGGCTTTATTAAAAAGCGCTGCTCCCTTCCAGCAACTGTGAAATTCTTGCGTGAGTCTCATGAGAGGTTTGTCAAGATATGATTCTTACTGCGATAAAAATCTGAACAGCTGGACGAGTAGCCGTTCCACTCACGGTCCAACCGACAACACAGAGAAGAGAGGGGGATATTTATATATTCACTTTAAATGAATAATCTACCCGGTTCAAGTTTTCAAATTTTTCAAATTTATTCCCAGCAGCTCTGTGTCTTTGGTCGTCGTTGATGTTTCTGTTTGTGGTGCTCTATTTTTGTTGCTAAACAATTCTGATCCTATTTATTCCCAACTAACTGAAAACATGCGGCACGTTGCTTCTGCGCCAGAATGTTTCTCTCATTAAAGACCGTCCAGCATCATCAGCTCCTCAGAACAACAAACATAAAAGCTTTTATGAACCGTCTGCACAATAGAATCACTTCTGTTTTAAATGCTTCTGCGTTATTTTAATTGAAACTAAGCAGCAGAATATAATTGATATGAAATGTTTACTGACTGTTGCACAAATGCCAGACTTTCCATGCTTGACGTCAGTCACGTCCGCACATTTGCCAACCCTCACGATTTTCCCGGGGCAGACTCCCATTTTTCATCGCCCTCCCCCGGTTTCCTCCACAATTCTCCCATATTTCTCCTGATTTATGGCAATTTTTCACACATTTGTTTTTTTCCTTTTCATTATCTCAACCTGTTTTCTGGCACTGCACAGCGCGTATAAGTCATAAGCTTTACTGTTTCCAGCCGGACGGCAATAGAGCTACACTAAAATGTCTTTTCCCGCCAGAGGAGAGCTGCTTGCGCTCGCCACAGATCTCAGCATCACAGCAAAGCCGGCGCGGCGTGGCACGAGCCGTTGGAAATGACGGGTTTCAGAGCGCAGAAGTGCCGTTGTCGCGTTGCGTCTGAAAGGACCTTCAGTGAGTGAGAGAAGGAGAGAGAAATGGAGAGTATAAGAGAAAGAAATACTTAAGCAAAAGATAAATAAAAGAATAAAACTGATCAATAAGAAGTTCACGTCAGAGGGGCCGATTATTTAGTTTTCTTTCCTTAGAATTAAAGTCAAATTAAAAGTCGGTCTATTTAACTTCTATTTGTTATTTTCATTCTTTAAAAGTCACCAGAATGCAGGAAACTAAGTCTCTGAAACTCTTTCTGGGGGAGGACCCCTGTTGGTTTTCAAATTCTCCCTATTTTTGAGGTCTCCAGGTTGGAAAGTTTGCATGTTGGACTGAACAACCCCACCTGAGTCTTATATATTTGCCCTGATTCTGGGGCTTAAATCCGTGTGAATAACGGCGGCTGTGATTGGCTGGATTAATACCCTACATGGTTTGAAGTGAGGCCCTGTGCACCGTGAACAATGTATATTCGCTTTGGGCTGCTAAAGGACAATGGATACCTTGTGTAGTAGCTCTGACCTCGCGGCACACACTCACACCTCTGTACACTCAAGAATGTGACTGTGTACATGTGTTTTTACATCTCGCTTATGTTCATATTGCAGAGAAAGGTGAGGTGGAGCGTGACTTATTCACTTTCCTCGCCCAGTTTTTGACCACAGAGCAGCCTCTATATCTACCCTACATGTGTTCATTGTACATCGGCCGCTCATCCGCGGTATCAGATGTGTCTCATCGACTCACACATAACTGTTTCAAATCACCCAGCCTGTTTCCCATAATACACACATACAGCTAAACACACACTCTCTCTATGGCAAGTGGCTTCAGCCAGACCAGGGGACACAGGATTGGAAGGGGGAAGGATTAGTCTGGATTGTGACAGCTCCACATGCCGGGGGACACTGACGTGCCTCCGACCGCCAAACTAGACAACTGCTCCTGGAGAGGAGAAGACGGTTTTCACGGTGCTGGTTCAGCATTACCTCCCTCACTTCTCCTCTATCTTCTTTACACTGCGGTCAAGTCATTAGGGCTGTGTATTGGCAAGAATCTGGCGATGTGATACGTATCATGATACAGTGGTTACGATTCAATATATTGCAATACTGTAAGCAAGACGATATATTGTGATTTTTTAAATCTAATATTAGGAAAACTGTCACACACCACCATATGCATAAAATCTGATTAAAATAAGTTTACTTTTTTTAAGCAATCAGAACAGCTGGACCTGCATTATCACAGTCCCTGTAACATCCAACATCATAGCACTACTTTGAGAGGACGCATCTCTTTGCAAATCTAATAAAGTATTGACTGAGTTGATCGTTGAACGTGAACTATTAATTAAAAATCGAAAAAGTGTTTTTGAGAAACGATACAGTATCATAAAACATAATATCGTATTACTGGATATTTTGATATTTTCTTACACCCTTACTTGTTATGTAGATAAAAAAAATCTATTGTGCAACTCAAATTCCTGTTTTACCTCTTGGGGATTTATTAGACTTTCTCGTCCAGAGTTGATGAGGGGAAGTTCGGCGCTTTTGATTCTTTCATGTTTTAGATAGATTACGATAATCAGTGTTCTGATTTGTTTGTTATTGGTTTTCTTTGTTGCAGCATCAGTTAAGATCGTTTTATTGTCCATTCTTGGCTCATTTGTCTTAAAGGTGCAGTGTGTAGGATTTAATTAACGCAATAATAATGCGCTAATGCAAATTCATTTTTAACAGTGCTAATTTCTTTAACACAACTTGCAACTTTTAGGTTGTAGCGGGCTCAGTTTTAAAGCTAGTGTGAAGATACTGGCATCATATGAAACTAGAAAAACCTAAGGAGGCTAATTAACGCCCAAAACGTACGCTAAATTTTGGCGAGGAAAAACTGTCATGGCCATTTTCAAAGGGGTCCCTTGACCTCTGACCTGAAGATATGTGAATGAAAATGGGTTCTATGGGTACCCACGAGTCTCCCCTTTACAGACATGCCCACTTTATGATAATCACATGCAGTTTAGTGTAAGTCATAGTCAAGTCAGCACACTGACACACTGACAGCTGTTGTTGCCTGTTGGGCTGCAGTTTGCCATGTTATGATTTGAGCATATTGTTTATGCTAAATGCAGAACCTGTGAGGGTTTCTGGACAATATCTGTCATTGTTTTGTGTTGTTAATTGATTTACAATAATACATATATACATACATTTGCATAAAGCACGCATATTTGTCCACTGCCATGTTAGTATTAAATACTTCAGCCAATAGATCCCCTGAAATGCTACACACTGTTCCTATCTAATAATAACTAATAGCTAATCCTAAAAAGAAAAGTTACATATGCCATAAATACATATACTGTAACTCATATGCTATAAAATATAGTAACAGAGTTCATGTTCATAGTGTTGCACTCACCCTACGACCATGTGGATCAGAGTGTCACATGAACGCCTGACGTGTTAAAATATGTAATAACATTCCTACACATCTCCGCTCGTTCCCATGACATCATGTCTGTATATGTGACAGCGTTATGCACTGCCAAAATGAGTATCAATTAAATCCTGTGTTGTGAGCACAGATGACTTGTTAGAACCATCTGTACACATTACGCATGCAGGACGCTCAATAATTGAATATAAATATGTTGTTTGCGAGCGGCTGAGAGTAGCATGCCTCTGAATAATGCAGCCATTTCATGCTAACAAAGCTGTGGAAATCCTCAAAGCTCTTTCTGAGATAGGGAACAAAGCTCATTGTCAGAGGATAGAGAGGCAACTGGGATTACAATGGGGGCATCCAGTGAAACGACTTGTCAGTCCTAATCTGGGATTAGCAGGCTTTCGCGCCTCCTGGGCGCTCTAAAAGCCACCTGTTTGGACACCCCCTGCAGATGATGTTACACTCTAGAGCGCCTCGTCTGATTGGAATTCTTTTGTTTACATCAAAGTTTTAAATTACTTTGTGTTTTCATGATGAGGATACAATCATATCAAATGTATTTTACAAATATACCATTCATTTGAATTAGCTAAAATAAAAGTTATGTATTAATTCAGTCCACCATACCCTTACAAAAAAGTACTTCAAGTTTATTTTATGAAGTATACTTAAGTAAAGTTCAAGTATATATTTCCAAATACTTTATGTAGTAAGTATACTAATATCAATCTACTAGTTGTATACTTGTAAGTGTACTACTTTAATACTTATTGGGTCTAAATTGGCCCACTTTTAAAGTAAAAAAAAAAAAAAAACTTGACTTGGACTCGCAAAAAATGTCATTTTTAGTTCATGAAAGTACACTTTGTATGCTTTAACTTATGGCATTTAGCCAATGATTTACGTATTACAGAAAGAGACTTGCTCCTTTTGCTATTTGACTTCATGAGTTGTGATGAGATTTAAAAAATTAGATAAAATGTGTTGTTCTTCATGCCTCCGCGGTGAAATAATAATCCAAAAAATTCAGAAAATTCTTGATGAATTGAAGTAAATTCATATCAAAACATCCTTTTACAAACACTCACACACTATAATAGGTTACTCTATGAAAAAGTAAGCACCACTACAACCCAAGTATACCTTTCTCTAGGCCTGTAAGGCAAGAATACTTGATTGTACTTTTCTTAAGTATATCTCGATCAAAAGATCAAGTACAAGTAGGCCTGTCAGCCAAATTTACTCAGACTTTTCTGTATACGTGTCAGTATGAGCCAAGTATACTTAAGTATACTTTTGTTAAGTATATCTCTGATGATTACATAAAAAGTAAACTGAAAGTATACCACCTTATTATAAGTTTATAAGTAGCACACATGGTAAAACCGCTTTGGTAAGGGTATCTGTGTATCTACCGTCATTATGTCTCTCCAAGACATAGTTCTTTAGGATTGCAGTGATTTTTATTCTAAGTAAGAACATGTGCATTGTCTGTCCCCAAATCAACAACTGACACTAATTAACAATTAACATAATTGTCCTCCACTTTTGTGTTCTTAGAGAGATTGCGTCCCTCTGTGCCGTCATGTCCTCTCAGATCAACATTTACTGAATTATAAACGTGTACCGGGAACGGACAACTGAAGTAAATTAACACATTAAAAACAGTAAACATGGATGTTGAAGATTGTTCTTAGCTGCGGTGAGACCCTTGAGTCCTGTAATGACTTATTGAAGCTCACTGTTTTTTCCTCTGCTGCTAGCCTCAGGGCTAATGCAATCACTCTGAAAAATGTGTGAGGGCAGCTGTCGTATTGCCACGGGCTTCTATCATGACTTTCTACTGTTGATGTCACCCTGAAATAGACTTAACCGCCAATGATACTTTTGAAACTTAACCCTATGGAAAATTAACCCGCTTTGATTGCTTAATCTGCTTAATTGCTTTGACGCAAAAGCATAGTAAACATTTTTGCGTTCCTTTGGGTACGTTATGGAAATATCCAGTTGCGTCAACGTTTTGGAACAAGATTAGATCTTTTTATATACAGAGGGATGGTTTCATGATGTCTTTCATCCTTGGAAAAAGTGCATCCATAGTCTTCATCTATATTCTTAAGATAATAGGATTTCCGCCTGTTTACAGCTTCTGTCAACTATATGGAGAGGATGAAGCACAACAAGGCTTAAAACTTGTAACAGGCTTATTAGTGCATCACAGTAGCATCATGATCAAGGTCAAAGGTAATTGGTGCAATAATAAGGAGAGTGGCTTGAAGTGAGAGGACATGTGCGGTTGCTGATAAACAGAGTATTACCTCCTGTAAGTCAGGTGTTTGTCAAACGGTCGGCTGTTTGCGCTTTAAGCTGATATAGATCAGAGGTGAAAAGAGGTGAGGAGAAAGAGAGATGATAGAGGGAAAGATAGCAGAGTGAGTGTCGGTGTAGAGATTTAAAAGATGGAAGACGATGCATAACAATTGATGTTGACTGTTCACAGGCGTCCAGAGATTCTTGACGGAATTAAAGCTACTTTCTCTCAATAAGATATAGGGCTTAAAGCATAAAAAACGACTAATTGATTAAAGGAATCTTTGTAAGGGGAGGTCAGCCCTTGTAAGATGTATGAAATATTTTACTGCATGATAAATTTCCTCCTTTATAATAGTTCTTTATCCTCAAAGGTTACATTTTAGTTCAGCTATTTTTCAGACCTTTCTTAGGAAACCTTTCTGGCCAAGGTTTGGCAGTGGTCTATACGTAGTGGAGAAATTGCACCATTAAGTGTCATTAGTTATATTTTAACTGATGTAATGTTGAGCCATCACTTTCTGTTGGCTTTGATACCGCTTATCATAGTGATGTAGCGTTAAATTTGACTTTTAATGCACATTTATTTACAGTTACTTGTGGGGTTCCTCAGGGTTCTAGTGTTGGTCCTCTTCTATTCTTTACTGGTTCTGTTTTATTCCCGTTTTCAACCTGCATACTAACGCTTGGCCAAGTAATTTCCAATTGCAATATTGATGTATGTAAGTATATCTGTCCATACATGTATGATGTTAACGGCTGATAAAACCAAAGAGATAGTCTTTGGGCCTCAAGCAAAACCTGTTAATAAGGCTATATGTAGTCTGATTTAATATATGTGTGTGCCAAAAGAGATAGGGTGGCACCAGATAAAATCTTGCCATGGGCACCAAATTGGTCAGGGTCAGCTCTGTATAATTATTTTTGTTTTATATATATATATATATATATACACACAGATGTCTAGTTCTGCTTTAATTGTTTGTTTCTGAACGAAGTCGGCTGTTTTATGGGCATAATTTGTCTGTTTTTATGTTGGCGTAGCTACCTGGACAATGTGGTCTACTTTACGGATCAAGAGACAAAATGTTCACACTGACCAGGTCTTCTAACTACCTCGGGCGGGAGGTAGTAGACAAACAGTCCTTTTGAGCCGCCGAGTGTTGACTTTGGTCTTCAATGGTTTCTTCAGTGGTTTACTCTGTATCGTTGCCATGAAGCAGATAAATGCATATGTGTACTGTATTTGTGTTAGCGAGGGGTGTGTTCGCGTGCCAGGAAAAATAACAAGCACAAGCGAGGGTGTTGGTCAATAAGGGCACTTCTGGATTTCTTGGGGTCTGCGGTTTTGGTCCGGGTCCCTGAACACAGAGACCCGGCATAGTAGTGTGTGTTTACGCCCGCCGTACAAACGACGCATTCATCTGTTTCTGAGTGTTCCATCATTGGTTTGATTGAGATTTTCCATCAGCGGGATTAATGGAAACATCAAACCCTGTGTTTGCTCCAGGTGTCCAACTGATGAGAGACAAAATCCTTAAATTGCAATGTTTGTTTGTGAGTATTGAAATACTCTGTGGACACTGGACACAGTGAATGTCTCTCCACATTTTCCTCCATGGAACAGAGAGGGAAAATGTTTGACAATTTATATTTGAAGAGATTTATTTCAAAACAAAATAATCTTAAGGATTATTTGTATTCATCTTTTGAAATGTTTTTATATGCTAATGATGAATTTGGTAATTACTAAGTATACTTTCATTTATGCGATTCTGCTACAAATGATTTCCATCAGGTCTTCTGTCCAGTAACGCAATCAATCTCGTTCTTTTGCTTTTCCGATGATTGGTGAATAGATTTTCGACCAGCTTCATCTTTCACATAGCGTTAGAGGCTTTCTGACCTGATATTCTGAACTAGGCTGACAGCACAGCCCGTTCTCATTCCCAGGGCGTCAAATACCAAAGCTTTGTCACGGCCATTGGCGTGTGATACCGCCGCACAAGGCACCCTTTAGCACCCTTTAGCACCAGTAAAATGAAATGCATCTGGCTTTCCATTAACTGCAATGTAAACCCATCCGTGGCAACAGTAAACGCGGTAAGAAAGTGCACCGGGAGTGACTATGGTGACGTTGTTTAAAGACCGAAAAGACACAGAGATGGGCTCAACAAACAAAAGGCTTTCATGGAGATTGCTGTTCATGTCCTTGGTGTAAAGTTTCACTTTCACGTTACAATCAGCTGTTCGTTCGTGTCCCGTGTTCACAACGTTCAGTTTCATTTTCACTTTACACATAGTTTTAAGCCCAACCATGTTGTTTCTTCCTAAACCTAACTATGGTGGTTTTGTTGCCTAAACCTGAAGTGACGCCGAGGGTAGTGACGAAGCGGCAGAGTGTGACAAGTTGGGATGAGAACGTGTTGGACAGCGACATCACCAAACTGATTACCACGGAATATCAATGAGCCGTTAACAAACCGGCTTGTTCCTCGCTCCTCGGCGCCATCTTCCTATGTGATCTAGTGCAATGTTGCTGTACCACTGACCTACTATGTGGTGTGTTTATACTCTGCAACGCCCAATCAAACAGTGTGGGTGGTGCTGTGATATCATTTTCTTCTGATCTAGAGTTCCTATTCTTTGCCTGGTCAGTGATGGGGACTGTTAAAGGGCGGGTCAAACAGATGACAATTGTTACGTAACTTTAATACATTTTGTATGTATTTTGAAAATTTTATTGAGAAATTGTTAATAAAATAACCAAATGCAATGTTTGTCAGTGGCTAATACAGATTAAACAGAATAATGACTAAAGTTTTTCTCATGACAACTGCAGTATATTTTCACCGTTGTAAATCACTCGGTTCAATACGAGTTAATTCAGTTGTACCGTGCCTGAATGCTGCCTCTGCTCATCCCCTCTGAGCGCCTTGTGGTTGTAAATACTTTCTAACGAGGTAAATACATAGAGCAAGCATGGTCGCACAATGACTTCTGTTTACCTGAGAGTTTAGTTGTGATGGCTGATTGATGTACACGCTGCTCTAACTCAACCAAAGCATCCGCCTTCTGCTCACCTCCCTTCATTGTTTCACTTGAGTCATGAAAAGGTCAGAGAAGACCTGCAGTCACAAGCGATAAGCGCTTTGAAATAGAGCAGCTACTTGTTGGCTCTGCTGGATGTCAACAGAGCCGCCTCTTACAGCGGAATCCATGTTAATGGGTCGGAATTTCAGAAAACAAAACTGCTTTTCTTGCTATTAAGGCTTTGACGAAAATGGGCTGGGTTTGGGGGGTAACTGGCGCTGCTATTGAACGTTTCTATTTTGGGCTAAAAGAGTCGGGACGGGGGGGAATCTCTGGGAGAAAACAGGGCAGCGTGTGTGTGTGTTCACATTCCACATGTCTGACCTATGACAGTGCCCTCTGTGTGCAGCGCTCTGCGATGATCTAATGAGCGTCCAGACAGACCAGAAGATTTAGGAGTCGTTCTCATACAAGGCCAATTCTCTTCTTTTTTTTTCATTTATTTATCCAGGGAGAGTAACTGAGCACACATGTTCTTTATAGTAATGACCTGCTGCTCAGTCACACCTGGGAGTTGCCTGGTACGACCGCAGACTTTTACTGATGAACTTCAGGGCTTGAAAGACGTGAGCATTTAGGAGGCAGGGGGGGGTCTAATGATAGACGCTATCAAGTTGCATTGTGGGAAGTGTAGGATCCAGCATTTTTTTTTAATACGACCTATTCAACAGAGTAAAAATCAGGATATTTTGTCCTCTGGTGCTTAGATTTTCTCTTGTGAGTTTCTCAACTTTATGGAAGTGCAACACAAAATTGCTGGAGTATCCCTTTACAGCCAATCAGACTGTTGTCAGGCTATTAAATAGGCATTATCAGTCGCTATAAGCCCCATAGATGTGGGTCAGTAGGGGCCTACTACACCCACTAGTACGTTTCATCATTTATTCACATGGTAGATCACCGAAAGAAGGTATAAAAGAACACAACAGATGAGGTTGGGTACGATGGATTGGACACAAAACACAGGGTTTTCAGCCAGGAGAGCAGAGTTTGCATCCCGTGTGAAACCAACAATGTGTAGTTTGGTTTTATTCGTAGTTATTTTAACGCAAAAACACAATGTTTTTCCCTAAACTTAACTGAGTTTTTGTTTAAACCTAAAGAAGCCTTTCTGTTTGTGTTCAAAAAGTGACGCTTCATTCAGTTTTACGTCTTAGAACTAGTTGCTTTTAAGTTTCACTTTCACTTTTACAATGTAGTAGGTGTAGTAGACCCCCAATGACCCACATCTATGGTGCTTATAGCGACTGAAAACGCCTGTTTAATAGCTTGATAACAGACGAATCGGGTGCCCTTTAAAGGATCATTTCGATTTATAACAACTTAGGTTGGTAGGTTTGACCATCATTTCACTTTGTTATGAAAGCAAGTGATTGAGAGGAACATCACAACAAAACGAAGACGTGATTTAGCTCTACAGTTTGTGGTTGCTAAAACAGAGAACCGCTCTGTTTTTCTATTTAAACCTTCAGTCTCCTTTTGCTTTCCTGCCCCTGTGTTTTCGTGTTGGGACTGTCCAGCAGACAAACAATTCCAAGGAAAGTCCTCAGATTTCTTTCTCTCCTCTCTGTTTTTTGTCTCGCCTTCTCTTTGGTATTTCCCACTTCCTCAGTTCTATCCAGCTGGGACGGCTGGAGATTTTACACCCAATTGGTCGAGTCGAAGGCCTTTGTCGGAGCCCTTCTCTCGCTCTACAAGTGGCAGAAGGGACCTGGGTTGTGAATGGCGCTTTGTGTACTGTTTTTCTAAGAGGGGGCCCACTCTCTCCCGCTCTCATCTGTCACAGGTCCCTCTCCGTCCACGCTCCACAATGCCTGATTGTTTCTGCCAAGTCGCCAGGTTCCAGGCCAGATCTGAACAACGCTTTCCTGCCAAATTCCGACCCCGGTTTTCGTTTTTCTTCCGCTCACAAAGGGATTCTAAGTTACTGTCCACGTTTTAGAAGGAGACCTAGCTATAGCTGTCCACCAGCAACAGTTTGTTTGTTGAATGTGCCTCTGAGCTAAAGGCTGTAAGAATGTCCAAAGGCAACAAAGGAGGGAAGGGAACTTAAACCAAAATGCTCAAAGAGAACAGTAAGTAACATTGCTGAGCATACCTTCATTCTGATTATTAATTACATAAGTTGTATAGCCTGTAGGCCTGTTATGCAACTGAGATGTTAACCCAACTCGTGGGATGATCTAACCAACCTGACTTCATGCTCATAAAAACAACCCTCTACAATGCATGACGACAAAAAATTAAAACTCTTCACTCAACAGTGCGTGCTCTGTTTAGTTTTCGAGCAGGCAATCTCACCAGTATCACTTTCCGAGAAATATTTTAGATAGGAGAACTGCTTTCAGGGGAAAGAGCTGATGTTTTTCTAGATGTCTGACAATATGAAAAGGCTTTTCGGACAGCCTCAAGGCAATGTGTGTGCAAAATGAATTTTCTTTTTCCAGCTATCGGTGTAACATTATCGTCATATTACTGTTTCCTGAGAGTGTTTCCACGTAGCCAAACTCATTCTATTGTTGGTCTCGTTGGGAGAAGGTTGCTCCTTCAGCTATAATCACTCAATTTCTTCCTGCGTCCCAGTAGGGAAGGACCTGATATTGACAGGCATAAGAGCTGCAGTTGGAGGAAAAGCCCACATCTCCTAAAAATGTTTTTAATTTAGACATTAAGACAAATAAATGCTTATGTTTTCATAATTTTTTTAGTGTAGTGTTATCCTACAAAAGGCTGTTTAAACTTCCCATCTGAATAGTTACAGTTTTTCTGCGAAAGCAGTCATGGCTGACATCCCAACACAGTATCTCTGTTTTTCTTCATGTCATGACAGAAGCAGCTGCAGGCTGTTGTCAACACATAAACGGGCTGGATATGACTTCTTCCTCTATTTCTTCTTCTTATTTCGTTGATTTATTGTTTGATATTGCACAGAACGCTGTAACCCATTATTATTATACCTGATGTTTGGCACTTTATTCTGGCACTGTGTGTGTTGTAGTGAATGGAGTTTCTTAAAGGGGACATATCATGCTCATTTCTAGGTTCATACTTGTACTAGAACATATTTACATGCTTTAATGTTCAGAAAACACGGAAAAAAGCCCAGTCTGCTCTGAAGGTAGTTCTCTAATGAGCCTGCATGTGACATAGGAAGTGGAGTTGAATCTGAATGGCTTGTTGAATCACATGTTTTCTGATCTAGGCAGCCAACAAAAAACCTGACCGGATTGTCTTATTTCACAGTTTGTGGGTTGGTAGGAACTCCAGATACCCAAATGTATGTGCACAGTCTCACTGCAGTTCGTGAAATAGTCATGCAATTTAAAACAAAGACACCAATTTCCCCTTTTTTCGTGACGTTCAGCACGATTTTTAAACAACATTTTTTCTGTGCGTTTTCCTACGAATGTTCATGTGTTCAATTTCAGCTCCAGTCTTTTCAAAATAAAACTACTTAGTTAGGTTTAGGTAAAGATCGACTTGGTTAGTTTTAGGCAACAAAACTACTTAGTTAGGTTTAGGAAAAGGTTGCGGTTTGAGTTTAAATAACACCAGAAGTGGCAAAACTTAAGTACGGAAGTTACGTGACAAATAAATCACCTTTGACTTCTAGTTTCACACGGGACACAAACACCAGTCTCCTGAGCATCTGCCCTGTCCTCCTCCCTATGCGGCGTTCGCTGCTGTTTATACTTCCCGGTTCACAATTACGTGGATTACATATGAATTGATTTTGTGCTGACCATCACGAAAAAAAATGTGAAATTCGCGTCAATGTACATGAATCAATACTTTAAATTGTGTGACTATTTCACAAACTGCTGTGCGACTGAGCTGAAATGTACGTGCACAAGCACTGAACTTTTTTTTTTTTTTTCATATGTCCCCTTTAAGTAGTTTTTCATGCACACTCTGGCATCAGTTCTGTTGCCCATCTGAAGTATAATCAAAGTCATGTTTAATAAGTCATGTTTATTTAACATTATGTATGTTACCAAATCATTATCATCAACCATCAAAAATGTGGGTGAACTACAGTATATGCCCAGAATTTTACAACTTTTGAAGGTAGTAAAAAATACATGAACATGCAGAGAAATTATTTTAAAATCATCTGTAATTTGGTTAAACAGTGCAAAAAAAAAGACAGACAATTTTAGCAGAAAATACATGTTTGCTGTATTGAAAACAAATCACCATTCATCCTAAATCTAACAAATCATGTGGCAAACAAACCTACAGTAGCTCCTAAACTCATTCCACAGCAATGAATCAGTAGAGGTTAACATTTGCCGTGTTAGTTAAACAATGGAGTCATCTAAACACTGGTAATGTGAATCTCTGCCTGATGATGAGCTCATGAAGTATACTGTTTTCCTGCCCCGACCAATCACAAAAGGCCTTGTGGCATGCTTACCAACAAAACCCCCGTACTGTTGCGTGATGATACCATATCAGTGGCAGCGAGTTATGGGGCTGGGCATTCCTGGCCATATGAGACACCAGTTCCAAGAAACTAAGTCTTAAGCGCCCCCTATAAACACAGCACCAGCAATATTGTCAGCTAAATATAGGCTCCCCTCCTCGGCCTTCTCCCTCCCCCCGGCTGGCTCCCCCATCGCTCTCTCATCGCTCTCTCATCGCTCCAGTGTGGATTGCAGGAGTTGATCGTGGATTAGTGATTTGCTGTTTGCTGGTTGTCTGGGGTCTTATAATCTCATGTACTCACACCGCTGCGTGAAACAACGGAGGTGTGGAGAAATTTAAACCACCGGCTAACAGCTGTCGCTATTCCAATCAGGCGAATCAGGCGATATGTGGAGCGTGGTACCGGTGGCAAGTTGTAAAAATAACTAAAACTTCACCTAAATGACTGTAACAATTTGTTATCATTCCCAAGACTAGCAGAGGGCTACTAGCTTTTGCAGTCTTAGTGGTGAATTATGAAGCTCTGTTTTACGTGAGCATCAAACTGTCATGGAAATATCTGGCGCTTAAGCTGCTAAATGTTGCACTTTCTTCTCCAGCTAGTCGTTAACTTTGTCTAACTGTCGTTTGGTGCTGGGCAGGTAGCGTACAGAGTGGTTGTAGAGCTTCTTAGCTAAAAACAGCTGCCTGCTGTGTCTGAAAATGACACTCATAAGAGTGAACCAAAAGGGATGTTGCTAAAAGATGCTAAAATGTTCCTGAGAGCCGAGAAGAACTTCAGTGATAATTATCTGTGGATTTGTCCTCACAACTTTTCACATACAAGTAGACATTTGATCCATTGTCAGACCCCTCGATGTCCCTTTTCGGTCGCAGTAAACACGTGCTTAATGTTGTGAATTAAACAAAAACACTTGCTTAAGTTTAGGCCACAAAACCACTTAGTTAGGTTTAGGAAAAAACAACATTGGCCTTAAAATTACTACATTTCTTACAGTTAAAAATGTGACTGAACATTGTGGTTGAAAGCTTTGTGTTTGTTGGATCCATCCACCTCCCCTCCCTTCCGCCCGGTGTGTCTCTTTCGCTCTTAAACTACATCACCGGCGCTCTCTCCCTGAGCGTTTACTGTTGCTGCAAATGGGTTTACATTGTAGTTAACGGAAAGCCCGGTGCGTCTCATATTGACGCTAAAGGCTGCGTATTGCGGCGGTATCGAATGCAGACGGCCGTGACAAAGCATCGGTATTTGACGCCCTGTGAATGAGATGATTTAGCTCGTGCTCTCATCTGGACCGACTTACAGTGAGGTAATGCTAGAATAAGCTTCAATTCCCTTATTATCATCTTTGGGAAGAGTGTAGCATGCAAAGGTCAGAATCACAGTAATCCAGAGAGCCTGAAAAGATGATGTTAGAGAGAGAGAGAGAGAGAAAACAAAATGTGATATGAATAAGAGAAAAGTAAAATCTGATTTAAGTATTGCAGTTGGTTTCCAAACTACAGCAGAAAGTGATGTACTGTAAGTTACGACGGCGTACTATTCATGGTTCTCCAGCATCTTCAGGTCAAAGTTGAGCGAGTCTCGGTTTTCATGCCGCGACACTATCCAGCCCTCCTCTGATTTAACCTACACAACGGAGTCAGTGGAAGCTGACACAAGTAGTAAAAGATGACATGCACAGAACGTCATGACCCTCAGAATCACTTTACCGTATAGTCAAACCCACATGGGAAGGAGCTCTTTCAGCGTTGCAGATATACATCCAGACCCACGCACGCACGCAATTCCTGCTTCATTCATGTTTTGTTACACATTTTCTCCATCTTTTAATCTCCTTCCTCTCGTTCTATCTCACACTGACACTTGGTGTTATCTTATCAGTCTCCCTGTGTAAATGATGTGTTTTCACCTTTTGCTGCCTCCACACACATGCACTCTATAGCCCGTGCTCTTTCAATTCAGACGTATGACCGAGGGTCAGATTTACGTGTAAGGGCACCCAGGAGGCTGCGTATTTCAGAGATGGACAGCCCGCTGTGATTTACTGAGCGCTAACACTGAAGTGGCAATCTGTTTTACTTCACAGAAGTTGTGTGTGTGTGTGACCGGTGTGCGAAGTGGAGGGAAAAATAATTCTGACGCGCTTTCTGCTGGAAGTTGCATTGTCACTTATCACTTTGTAATTTTGTGTAGGTGTGTTTGTCTCTGTGGAATTGTACGAGCGTGTGTGTGTGTATATTATTGCTTACAAAGACAAATTAGCCACATGAGGACAAGAAGATGTGGAAAAAATGTGGAAAGTGTGCCTGTATTTAGATTTAAAAATAAGAATTTGGGGCTGAGATTAGGCTGCAGGAGAGGAGGGTTAAGGGAATAAATGTGGTCAATGAAAGTCCTCATAAGTATAGAGCAACAAAGGGAAGTCATTACAGTAAATGATGTATTAGCCTAATGACTCTCCCAGCCGGAGGCTTACATTAGAAAAAAAGAGAGATTTTTTCCACTGAAGCGCAGTAGCACAGCGTCTGCTTTATTTTAACAGCTCTGAGGTGATGAGTGGCCTTGATGCTGCTTAATAGATTAATAGATTATCCCCATGCGCTTAATGTGCATGTGTGTGTGTGTGTGTGTGTGTGTGAGAGAGGAACATTCAGCATGAATGTATTGCAGTCTGTACGTTTCTCAGAATAAGCGATACAAGCCAAAAATATCATGTGTACTTTAAATTGCTGGTGTGTGAGTGAGCTGTAATTCCATCTTTACTGTCGTATTCATGTGTCTGCATTTTAAATAATGTTATGGCTCTGAATTAACTATTCAAATGCTTTGTTCAGACATATCCAATGTTTTTTTTTGTGGTTTCAATATGCAGTCAGCAGTGGACACATTTTTATTTATTTTTATTTGACATGCATAAAGTAGAGCATCCGGCATTTTTTGTTTTGTATGATATTGATTTACATGATCCCGGCTGCAGCGATGGAAACTGTTCAGTGTACATTACCATGGACCACAATTTATTAAGCCTCATATGGATATGATGCTTGTCGATCGTTTTTAAGATGAAAAAAAGTCAAAATCCTCTGATTCCAGCTTCTTAAATGTGAATATTTTCTGGTTTCTTTACTCCTCTATGACAGTAAACCGAATATCTTTGAGTTCTGGCCAAAACAAGACATTTGAGGACGTCATTTTGGGCTTTGGGAAACACAGATTTTTCACAATTTTTCTGACATTTTATAGACCAAATCGATTAATAAAGAAAATAATCAACAGATTAATCGACAATAAAAATAATCGTTAGTTGCAGCCCTAATGTTTGATATTTGAAGCATCTGAAATAATTGTAAAGTCCATCCATCTATTCAGTTATTAGAAGTGGCATGAGCACACTTTTTTTTTAAAATACAGGTATATGCAATTATTTGTAGAAAATTATCAGAAAATGTTCAATAATATAATAATAATAAATAAAAATGCACCAACGTACATTACGTTTCAGGGTACTTTTCTGAAATTATATCACTAAAAATACAATTAATAACAATATACTGAAACAGTAGAAACAACACACATTTGATAAATACACCTAAGCAAATTAAGAAGGATACCTAATATAAATATAGGAAACAATTAATAAGTACTTAAAGGTAAATATGCATATTTCCTTTAATAAGTGCAGAAAGTAAATGACAAAATATATGTTCACTGTAAAATGGTAGCTTATTTTTCACGCGGGGTGTTTGCGATGTTCTATAACAACCTCACCAATGTTCCCAGTAGGGTTTTGTTTACAGTCTCACTGGTGATCAATATCTTTCACTCTATTTTATGAGATCAGCAGCACAAGTTTAGACCATCAGCATGTCAGAGGTCACTGGAGCTCTCCTCTCCTCTCCTCTCCTTTCCTCTCCTCTCCTCTCCTCTCCTCTCCTCGTATTGGTAATGCACCAGTACAAACTGTGCCCGCAAAATTAAAACCACTTCCTCTTCTCCTTCCCAGAATGATGTCTTCCATGCGAGCAACGCCTCCCTTCCACCCACCGTCTGAGGAAGAGGAAGCGATGGGTCAGGACAACGCGACGTGGGCCGGCGACGAGCGAGAGGGCCCGAAGGAGACTCCATCTCCCTCTTCGCACGACCGACCCCACCCGGATGAGCTGCAGCCAATCAGGGAGAAGCTGACGGATGCTGAGTGGGAGAACATGGTGCCTGCTGCGATGGTGAGACGTGAATTACGCGCGGAGCTGAGAAATTGACCATATCTTATCTTGAGATATGTTGCCATAACTCAAATCTATAAAACAAACGTGGTTAGTGTGTGTACACAGTGGACACACTCTCACACACGGCTCATAAAACACTCATGAAATACATGCAGGGAGTACAGAGGGTGTGCATATTCTCATGCATAATGATGATTGTGCACAATTGACGTGAAAGCATGCATACACACACACACACACACACACACCAGTGGTCCTCTCTGGTCTGTGTGCTGCAGGCAGTGCTGTAGGCAGCCCAGTGAGGCTTCTCCTCCAGAGAGTTATAGCCCTTGGTTCTTCTCATCTCCACCGCCTGTTTTCATGTATATGTGTGTGTGTGTGTGTGTGTGAGAAAGAGTGTGTATGTATGCGTTGAGGTGTTGGTTACTTGGCTTCAGGTTCTGTTGGTCCCTAATGGACGAGGCGTGTTTGACTTCAGCCTCTGAGGAAAGTGGAAAGTTCTGAGAATAAAGTTTCCTTATGTTGTGGCAGAATACATTTCACATTTCCCAAACAAAAGTCCTATTCATACTTTATTAAAGGAATTTTCATTTTGGATTATCTGATTTTACTAAAACATAATTATTTTCTGTTGTTATCTGGAGATCATAACCATTCTCAGCGCATAATAAGAACTTTAAAGGCAATTAGATATTATAAAAGACTTGACTTTCAGTTCAAAGTGGCCTTAAGGCAAAACATTTTCCTGAATACTTGAAGCTTGTTAAGTTGTCACATAGTGTCTACACTTGTGAATGTGACTATTCTCCCCATGGGTAACCACAGGAGTCAGATAAGAACCAATAATAAAGAAGTGCTTTTAGAAGTTGCTTTTTTTTTTGTATATATCTAATGTGTTCTGAATTAGAAGAAGAAAAGGAGAAAATGTTGATTTTGGCTGTTGTTGAAAGAATGAAAAATGTTGGCTCCAAAAAAGTTAGCAAGAGGATGAAGCGGTAACACCACACAAAATATCATCAAATGAATAGCAATTATATGGAATATGGACAAGCTGAGGCAACCAAGTCTCACTCCCAACTCGTCAAATACCGTCGTATGGTCAATGTCCCTCGGCATCGGAAACTAACGCACAGAGTCATCCGTTAGTGGGCGGGCAGGGCGGGCAGGACGGGTCAAACAAACACAGAACTTTCAACCTGGAAACCGGCATTTGTATCCCCTGTGAAAAGAAAAAGTAACGTCATCTTATTTTGTCACGTCAGTCGTCGGTATAGTCAGTCCTGTGAGTCACGTGAGTTGCTAGTCAGTGAAGTCAACATCAACCACGATTGTTTCCTAACCCTAATGGTACGTGTCCACAGGGGCGTTTTTTATCGCAAGGGGACGTGACGCTTCCCAACATTGGACGCTTGGTATGCTGTCCCTAGAAACAAGGCACTCGGCTCCTGATTGGACGAACGCTTTCCCGCCGTTGGCTGCTGCTCCCAGCTTTCAAACCGGAACCAGTATGGAGGCTCGTTTGGAAACTTTCTTCTCTTATTTCACGTAAATAGTTCACTGAAATGTATTTCTGAAAACATTTGAGGCGAGAAATAATCCATGCAGTTGATGAATCTGTCTTTATTTTGGATCAACAACGTTTATTTCAAAAGATCCTTGGGAGTTTCCAGGGGCGGCGAGTTGCGTCGGACGCCCGTGATTTACATAAAGTAGACGAGCCCTCAACTTTATGCAAATGAGGAGCGGGCGTTGTGACGCCTAGTCTCTTGAATCGCGACGCCAAGCTACCAGAATGCATTGCGCGGCTGCTTACATAGACAATGAAAGGGGAGCGTGGAAATGACGGAGCCTGTGGACACGTACCATAACTTAGTGGTTGCCTGAAAGGATACTATACATGTAATGAGCATATATTGACACGCAGTCCCTGGTCTGTCCAAAAGTAACTCAAAAAGAGTTCCCCGTGCGTCGGTCTCCGTTGCCGAGGGATACCGACCAAGCGGCGGTATTTGACGAGTTGGGAGTCAGAATGTGTTGGCTGAGGATCGAAAACATCTATCCTGCTTCTCTTCTTCTTGCCACCAGCCTCCAACAGTGAGGGACAATTTATTTGTGGAACAAGTAGGATAATAAGTGAAGGACAATTTATTTATTTTTTATAGCTTTCTCCTAAAAGTGTCTTGCATTACAAAAGTCCTCAATGTTAAGAAAGTTTTATACACAACATCTTCAATTGTGTGTAACACACTTTTGAAAAGCTTTTGTAGGTTCATGATTTGACCCAAGCTTTTGATCCGTTTCGTCAAATATTTCATTTTTCACATTTGAGAATAATACCGTTGTATCTCAGGTGAGTGCCTTGCTCAAGGACAAGCTTCAGTCGTCGTCAGTCATGGACATGCATTGTCTGCTGCAGAGGCTGAACGTGTGACCTTTTGGTTTTTAATATGATCTGATCATCAGGCCTTCCTGCCTCCACCACTCTGCTTGTATAAGTCCTTGGCAGCATTATGAACGGATCTGAAAAAACACACCTGAACAATCCACGAGTGACACACTATCTCCTAATCCTTATTACAGAGGCATCTTCCGCTTAAAGACAAAGTGCACAACAGGGCCTCCGGGAGCCATTTCAAGGGCGTCTTAAGATCCCGCTGTTAGTTAAAGCCACTTGTCTTTGAAACATAAGCCTGCTAAAGTTCTCGGAGATCCCCCCACTCTGTAAGGGGAGGAGAAAGCGTCCAAGAATAGCCCCGGTGTTAGAACACCTGTGCTAAAGTGTCTGTTGTGTGGGACAATGTGGTCGTCTTGAAGGGCTTATCTTCTCGGTAAATATAGACTCCTTGTGCCTCTCACTTAACTCATAACCCAGCAGAGCAAAACAGCAGAGGGACAAGGAACACTCTGGTCATGTAGCAGGAAATAGAAAGGCCCATCAATTTAGTTAGTTAGTAAGTTAGCACTACCTCAGACAACGGTCTGTAAATGTAGAGCCAGAGCCGAGCTGGTGATAACTATGCCAACATGAAGGTTTTTTGTTGATTTGTGGGACTTTGTGCACGTTCAAACTTTGGTAGACTGTGATTCCATAATTATTCCAGGATCATATGACAACAAATACAATATCAGTTCTAATTACAGCTGTGTAATGTTTTGAGTTTAAGAATGACAGAAGTCCAGGCTGTCAGGAATTAAGAAAAACAACATTTACAGAACATAAGATGAATCTACGAATCAGCGTTTTCATTTTAACTAATTTCGAGGGTCTGAAAAGTTAAGTCAAATGCCGAAGTGCATTAAACTTGCATTCTTTCTAACAGCCAGCAGGGGGCGACTCCTCTGGTTGCAAAAAGAAGTCTGATTGTATAGAAGTCTCTGAGAAAATGAGCCTACTTCTCTCTTGATTTATTACCTCAGTAAACATTGTAAACATGAGTTTATGGTCTCAGTCGCTAGTTTCAAGTCTTCTTCAATACAGCATGATGTTCATTTAGTAAATTATGGTGCCATTTAGAGTCAACTAGACCATAAAGCAGGGGATGCTTTAGGGCGGGGCTATCTTGTGATTGACAGGTAGCTACCACGGTGTTGTCCGGTCTGGGAGTTGTCCGTGTTTTTCATCTTAGAACTTTAACCCTTTCACAGTGTGTTTTTCATGAAAGTTAATTGTAATATTTTAGTTGCTTAAAAATGTCTTATTCAGCGTTCGGTTGTACTGAGTTTCACCCTCTCGTGTCACTTCTGGTTGCAAAAAAACAAGATGGTGACAACCATAAACCCAGGGTGGCGACGGGCAAAATGTAGAAATTGAGGTTTCAAGACCGCAGGCCACAAACCAATGCGTGATGTCAGGGTGACTACGCCCACTTCTTATAAACAGTCTATGATTTGCTGAGATTCACAGTATTTCTGGTCACTTCTTACCTTTGTGATGGACCTTTTATACCTTTATTAGAGGGTTGACAGCAGAGAGATGACAGGAAACGCGGACCGAGATGGGGAATAACTTACAACAAAGGGGCCCCCCAACCTTCAACTGTAACTACAATAATAGAGTAGACCAGACTAATTTAAAGGAATATAATGGGGTGACATCGCATGGCTCCCAATGACGGATAGATCCGGTACATGATGTTCTTTCAGTAGCAAAATGCAATCCAAAAATGTACCTTTCCCCGTGTCACGCCAGCCAGCCCATGCCAGGTAAAGCACTGCTAAGCAAGTATTCCAAATAATAATGTAAGCATATACAGTCGGAGCTGAGCTGTGGGATGTATTTTTCTAAACCAAATAAAACATAAGTCAACGTATCAAACCTGCATCAGTGCCGATATATTCCACAAGTTGTAACCTTGGTTCTCTTGTTTGCTGTCTCTTCCCAGGACAATGAAAGCAGTAAAGGCTGCTCAGTCTACTCCTACCGGACTAACTCTACCTCTCCACCCAAGCCAGAGGAGTGTTCCAGGGACCGCGGGGAGCCAATGATCGGCCTCGCCTTTGGGACGCCGGAGCGCCGCAAAGGAAGCCTGGCAGACGTGGTGGACACACTGAAACAGAAGAAACTCGTGGAGCTGACCAAGACAGAACAAGACGGTAGGCCAAAGTCTTCAGCTTAATGCGTGTGCACGTGCATTCGTATTGTTTTAACTGTAATGGCTCCAAGGAAAGTGGACTTAACATTCACACATGTATAACAGCTCAGACCTGGACGCTGCAAAGCACGGCCACTCTTCCACTTAGGAACTGAAGTATTTGTTGTTATGTGAACATCTTGTAACTCCAAAGTATTAACTTAACAAGATCTAAGAAAAACAGGCTTTTGTTTTGGTTGAAATTCAGTGCATTTTTGTCATTCTCTAAACGGCTTGGCGAGAATACACGGTATGAGATATAAGATATCATATGAACCATTGGGTGAGGATGTTGAAATAGGACATACAAGGTTCTCACTGGATAGCAATAGTTTGAGGCTAAATGCTTTATTCAAAGGTGACTTGATGCGGAATAAAAGAGTGATGTGACTGTGATCAATCATGTTAGCCATCTGGATCGCCCTTACTGGAACAGGATATACCTTTAATTGAAAAGCCCATTTCTGCATATTCACTTTTACATTTTAAGCAGAGTAAATTACTGTTTAATAGTTCAATAAAAGAGCAACAACCAGTAGTCATGTACGTTTCAGAATGATCGATTCTTCAGTTTTTTGTAATTGTGGACAAAGATCTTTTTGTCCTGTTGTACTGCTAAAATAACTAGCGCAGCAGTTTGGAAATACACACCTAAGTGTTACAGCTGAAATCTATTATTGAGCTGATGTTGGAACTACAACAAAGATGGCACCAGGACAGTGCTTGTAATATCATCTCATGTTGTTGTGTGATTCATTGATACATCCTCAACCTACCAACATCTTTGATTGAAGTGATATGTAATTTTGCATACAACAGGTCTGGTTTGAACTGACTTTATTTGCATCATCAGCCAGAAAGCTAAAGCATTCTGACTGAATAAGAAATAATGGTATTAATTGTAACTGTTTGTCACATTGTTGATTTTCAACAGTGACAGTGTTGCTGTGGACATAAAGGGACTGAAGGGCTTTTTAAAAGTGTCAGTTCACAGTTTAATCCCTCACGTTTGATAGGCAGGAAGCTGTTGTCACTGATTTACCCTTCACTCACACATAAAGCGAGAGCGGCCTTACCTGTACTTTGTTTTCCCTTTCTGAACACATCCTCTCCAGAGGATCTTTGAACATCTAAAATTACAACTGACGGATCCTTTTGCTCGTTAGATCACAATATCAATCAGTGAAAACACAGGTTTCCCTTTCTCCTCTGATCTGCACCACTAACACAGGAAAGCGCTGCAGTCTCCCAGCATGCCTCAACTCGCCCCTTCTCACCCCACAGCAAGCCAGATCTAACACCCCTCTTTACTGTTATATGTGCACATAGTAATCATGATGATATCAGAGGAGTGCTTTATCTCTCTCATTTAAAGGTTTTACTTTGTTAAGTGGGCCAGAATGGGACAGCCGCAGGCGGAATACACAGTGTCTTTAGTTGAAAGACCGGTAGCGTTGCCTCTTATCTACTGTACGGAAACGGGTTTGAAAGGAGAAACTTGTGTGTGTGTGTGTTCAAAAGTGTTGTGACATCTTCCTGTCAAATCAAAGGGGACATGAGTGGAAGGAAATGCTGAGGGACAACTTAAAGTGTGTGTCTTCTTCTCATTTTGTTTTCCATCACATGTAGGCTATGGGTTTCCCGTCAAACTACTAACCGGACTGAATCTGCTTCTTTTCAATCTTACGGCCGGTTACCGCACACAGATGTTCCTGTTTGCTGCAGTTTGTTCTAAAATAATCCATCACAGTTAACATGAACAAAAACGTAATATATTTTTCTTAAGGTTTTTCATTTTTTTTTGTTATTTAATTGCAAATGTTTTCAGGTCTCTTATTGAACCGGGGAATATTTTATGCTTTTTAATTGGATGAGCAAAAGCAATGCACACTGTACATGTCATATTCTACACAAAGATGGTCGACAACATGTTTCCTATTCTCAGCATCCTTTGAGATCATGTGATTCTTGGCTTATTTTAGACTACATGTTTGTTATTAACACAGTATTCATTAAAACATTGTAATCAGAATTGGAAGTGGTTTTGGTCATAAATAGCACACAAAGAGACTATTTATTAAATATTCACTGTGTGGCAAAAATTAAGGATGAGCATGAAGTTCAATATGAGGTTCCATTATTGATGATTTTAGGTCACAAAAAAACATAAAAAAACTAAAATATAACTGTAAACACGATAATAAAACATACAAATAATTTGAAAAAACACTTTCTATGACACCCATGTCTATAATGCATTATAAACATACTTATAATGTTTTATCCTATCTGCTTATACCACTGTATGATTACAGTTTTGAGCACTCATAAAGAAAAAGCATTATGAACACAATGCTTTATAACAATAATCATGAGACATTATAAAGCATTTTATAATGACTTATATGGTCAAGTATCATAATACTTCAGAATTTCTGGTCACTGATTTTTTTTTCATAGTGTATTATAATTCCCATAGTTGTAATACATTTTATTTATTTATTTTATAATGCATTATAATCACTGTTATAATGCATTGTAATGTGATTATAAGTTACTCTAAGTGGTCATTATTTGCTTTAAGTAAAGTAAAAAAAATATTAAATCTATGCAAGAACAACATACAAACAATGACCAGAGTAACTTATAATCACATTATAATGCATGATTAAAAGATTATAATGTATTACAACTATGGAAATTATAATACACACAAAAAGTCACTTATTAAGTATTATAATAATACAATTCTTATTGTGTTATGATTATTGTTATAAAGCATTATTAAGATTTATGAGTGCTTATACTGTACTGTGCTATAGTAGTAGTAGTGCTATAAGCAGATAACGCATTATAAGTATGTCATGGGCGTCATAGAAAGTGTTACCAAAAAATGCATTCACTTTTCATTGGAGTCTTTGCCGTCTAGTGTCTGAAAAGAAACGCTCTGGTTATGCTTAAAGACAAACAGGTCAGCAGTGGATTTCACATCAGCGGCACGACGGTTCTGTTGTAAATACATACTGAAAATATTTCATCCATTGATGCCCCCAAAATGACTCAGATTCCCGGCACATGTTTCCTCTTCTTTGGGGAAAAAAAAAAACACAGCTTGCTATTGACTTTGTTTCTTCCTTTGCTAATTAGCGGAGCTGCTATCCCCGAGGACTAGTGGCATTGATTGCAAACACTTAGCAAAGACAAAAACAAACGAGATTAACATGTGCAATATAACCAGGCACACTGAATCATACAGCGTTGGCATGAATGATAACTCTGGGCCTTGTAAACCTTCATGTGAATTGCCCGTGGTCCTTGAAGATGCATTGTAAAAATGTCTTTCATGCTCTGCTGTGGTAATGTGTTTCATTTTGAGCCTATTGTGACCCCTACATACGCAGATTGACAGCTTTTTTTTTTTTTTCCCCTAATGAGTTTAGTTGAAATGAGAGGAGGTGATCAATAGATGGCTGCTTCATTAAGTGAGTTCTCCTTCAGCGGTAAACGGTTACAGTCAAAACTGTTAAAGCGATAAAGCTCCACACACCCTTTTTTTTCCTATTCCTCATTTGTTAATTTTGTTGAAATAATGCTTCTTTGCTTCATTACAACTTTCTCTCCTTCACTTTATGACGACGGGATCGCTGTTTCCCTTTCAATCTTTTAACTCCAAGAACCTTTGGAATCACTTTCGGCACATTTTTTGGCATCCCTCTTCAACGGGCAACCTTGCTGATTTAAAGCTTTTGTCGTGTGTCACTGGTAAAGCGTTCCAAATTCATAAGCTGTCAGATTGTTTTTTGGTTTTGTTAAAGGAATGTAATGCAGACAGGGGTGCAAGGCCAACCTGGTAAATAGGCTTGTGTATGGATTCCTGGTGTGGCACAGATGACAGATCACTTTGTGTCTCAAACGTTGCATGGCAGGAAACTCCACAGGTTTATCTTGCGTTTGTTCCAAGTCTCTTTTTTTTCTCCTCTCTTCACTTAAAACATGATTTTGTTCAGAAATCCTCTTACTAGATTTGATCATCCGCACTCAAATGGCGAACACATTAAAGCCCGAACAATGCCGTCCCTTGCCTCGTACTCCACCTCCCGCTGAAAGGAGTTCAGTGAGTTGAGCTCTCCCAGGTTAGATTGGCTGTATGATCAAATGGAACAGAGCCTATTAGCCACTGAGCGCTCACTTAGCCTAACATGGCTGACCCCTCCGTGCACTGTAGCCCTGAGCTAAAGTGTGGATGATGTCGTTGTTAGCCTTCGCGCTGCGCTCACCCCCTGTCGGCACGCTGTTAGCTGTCCGCTACTCAGAGGTGCCCTAAGTGCCTGTGACAGTTCTAATGAATAGACATGGCCTCGCTCTGCAATGTGGGATTTCTTTTTTTTTTCACCCAACTGCCGCCTCAGCTCTTAAAAGCTTTATCAAGAAGACTTTAAGATTGTGTCAGCTAGCTGTATTACCACACAGCTGGTTGCTGCAAATGTGTCCTTTCTGCCCGGACTTTCACAACGTACGAGCCAAGAGGGTGAAGGTCCGACATTTTCTTGACAATTTTGCATTTATGTTGAGTCGCGCCTGCATTGTGTGAAGGTTTAGGTACAAAGACTCGCTGCGCACAAAAGGCTTTTTCTATACTGTTAAAGCACTTAGTACATATTAAACTGGTAGGCTGGTTACTGAATAAAATGTACAAGGCCAGTATGAGGGAACATCAGAAGGAAAAATGTGGGCACGAGATATGCTGTGGAATGGAAACGCTCCTCCATCCTCTGTCATTTTGTAGCTAAAATAAGAGACAGAGAGGATGGGAAATAAAAGCCTGTAATATACAGAGGAATAACCCAAACAATAACCCGTCTCTTAACACTGATGGGGGCCTCGTTAGCAATAATTAATCTGAATTCACCTTGTCTCCTTGAGCCCTCAATACGAAAAAGGGAAAAATCATTCGTATGTGGACGTATTTATCTGAATGCCAAACCATTCTGGGATGCTGCCCGACGGACATTAAACCCAGTGAAGTGTGCAATCAAGCTCCCCCAGTTTTGATGACTGAATTATCATTATCTGTATTGTTGTGCCTCCCGGGGGCCGACCCTCTGTTTGCGGGGGCCTGGCATGGGCACGGTGCCCTCGTGCCAACTTAGTCAGCCATCTAATGTGCCCAGAGCAGCTCTGGCGCCTGGCAAACACTTAACATCACTCTAATCCCTGCTTACGCCCGAGCCCGTATGAATTACTGTACAATTCGTGTGTTTCATTTGCAAATGAGATCGGGCTCAATTACCGCTGCACTGTACTGCTGCAGAGGGGATATAAAATTGACACCTGTGTGACTAATTTATGAATTCAACTAAAATACTTAAACGGAGTTAAAGGGGACATATCGTGCTCATTTTAAGGGTTCATACTTGTATTTTGGGTTTCTACTAGAACATGTTTACATGCTTTAATGTTCAAAAAACATATTATTTTTCTCATACTGTCTGTCTGAATATACCTGTATTCACCCTCTGTCTGAAACACTCCGTTTTAGCGCCTGTCTCTTTAAGAGCTACCTCCCGTTAAAGCCAAGTCTGCTCTTGTCTGATTGGTCAGCGTTTTCCGGTGTTCCACATCTGCTCTGTCGCTGTCACTGTATGTGTCAACTAGTTTAGAGTTTAGCGTCACTTCTACTGATGAATGTACAGTTGTGACATCACAACCTTACGAAGTCCTGACAGCTCGTTTAATGGCACCGTTTCTGTGTGCATTTCTCCGTGGATTGAGCGTTTCGACAGTATTTATATAGCACCTACACCTGCTTTAAAATTAAAAAAGACACAGAAACTCACTTTCTACAATATGGGACCACTAAGTCTGCAGGAGATATCTTCTCCTGAGTGCTACGGATGATATAAGAACAACACAACTGAAAGACTGACTGAGGCTTCAAGTCAATCAGTGTACAACTCATAGATTTGACGGGACATTGCTCCCTCATGTTTTTTCATGATCACTACGGTGTTGACAGGCAGTCAGAGACTATTTGACAGTCACCCATCAGTCTGAAGAAGCATTCCTCTCAGAGATTTGTACACAATATATTTTTAAAAAATGAATTGAATTCATTGCATTAAAACCACAGCTCCATATATATATATTTTTATACCTCTTATAGATCACAAAGCATACAGTTGTTAAAAGAAAACAGAAGATTTAGTTGGTACCTCAAGGCACACACTAGGTGTTCATAAAACCCCCGACCAATGATACTGTTTCCTATTTGTGAACATCACCAACTGTCCCTCCCATCATATGGAAATAGGAAACACCACAACCTCCAGTCCGGCATCAGTGGCAATGCGATGTGACGGTGCTTTTCTGTGATTCAACAAACCCGGCTTTCTTTTCGCAAGTCATCATGACTCTCTTCTTGAATTGATTATTTATTTTATTGCGGAAAATTGACTGATTCAAAATTAGGTGCAAAACCTTAAGCCATTTTCCATTTTAAAAGGTCCTGAAAACAAGTTTTCTCAATCAGCCTCTTATGATGAGAAATGGGGTCTTACATGAACTCACATAAAAAGCCACCAATCAGAGCTCAGCAATGTTTTAATCAAAATCTGATGACACACACACACACACTGTCCTAATGACACATGAGATGAGATTTTTAAGTGTTAAACGCTTTAAGATTGTAGTTTTTTCAAAATTTTGAATGTTATTGTTACTTATTTAGTCATAAATATTTAAAGTTATCGAGATCAAAAAGTAAAGACCTTGAAGTTTACTTTTCACACTTAGAGTCAAAACCATTGCATGTTAAAGCTGGAATGTGGGACTTTTGCATAAAAATGCCGGTCCGTTGCATTCAAGCTCTTGCCAAACGAGTTCACACAATGCTGATTAAGCCTTTATTTCGCAATATACCGGTGTTGTGGTGTCTGTCTGTGGTGACTTTCCCGCGCTGGCACACCGGTGATGTGTTTTACGTCAACCAGTCGGAGCTAAAGGGGGCAGGAAGTGGGGAGAGACCATAGCGACGGAGCAGCAGCAGCTAAGAGTGTGGCGGAAAATCCTAAGAAACGTCCAAGAAAAGTTTCCTCTGCGTTCAGAGGAGGGATTAAAGTGAAAAAAAAAAGAAAGCGATCGACGAGCTCACCTGCAGGGGACAAAAGTCCCACACTCCAGTTTTAACGATAAATTGCACATGCCAGTTATAATCAATATACCGTAAAGGGAAACACATTTGACTGCCTGTATCCTCCACAACCAACACTGTCTTGTGACCTCTTGCAGCTTCTTGTGCAGCAGCTGTTTTATGAGCCTTTTCCCTTGTACCATGTGTTTAAGCCTGTGTTGTCCAGTTGCGAGGAGTCTGCACTGTGTCTTGAGTAGAGGCCAGGCCAGAGCTAGGCACCCAACCACCCATATAATGGCTTCCCCAGCTGGAGGAGGAGGTCAGAGCGAGGCCAAGCCTTCCTCTAACCCTGCTCCTCCGTGACAATAGAGACATTCTGCCAGGCTTCTTACGCTTTGTTCTCTCTCGCATGCTGAAAGCCTGTTTCAACATCTCTGCTGTTACCGCCACTCAAACTGTGGAAAGTATGTCCTCTTCTAGAGGGGGTCTGGTTAGCTGGCAGGTTGGGAGTGATGTGTAATCATATGCAACCTCGACTAGTGTGCCTCTATGTATTCAGCTTCAACACCTGTGCTGCAGATGCTCAGTGACACCTCACCTGAAATAAAACATTACCTGTGAGATTCCTTTTGTTACGGGGGAGCAAATTAATCTTTCCTCCAATTAACAGCTTAGCGACTAGCCCCGGCCTGTCAGTAACTCTGTTTGAAGGTTAAATCATCTGTAGGCTTGTTCAACTAAGCTGCACACGAAGCTATTGAGCATGACCAAAACTCCGAACTTCTGTGGAGCCTGACCCGTTTGTGTGTGATTGTGTGTGCGAGGGGCTTATGGATTCATACACTCAGGTGGAAGTAGTCGTGATGACAGCTTAACAGGCGAGTGGGCTCGGCCCCGAGAGTTAAGCTTATTGGCTAATTAACAAGGTCTTGGCTCTGGCGCTATGTTTGCCTTCCTCTATGGGATTGGCAGCTTGAGACTGTGATTGTGTGCAGTTATGAACTTTGTCTCTCTCTGTGTGTGTGGATTAGCATTTGGGACACTAGTGTATAAAACACCGTCCCAACTTGCCATATTAGGAGCAACAGGGCAGCACTGTTTTTGTTCCAAACATAAACTTAATTTTAAAATCTTGAGATTTTAAAGAGGACCTTTGATGCTTTTGTGCTTTTCCCTTTTCCTTTAGTATGCTATATAGTTTTTTTTGTGCATGTAAAAGTCCCGCCTTTTCTTCTGTAACGTGGTGATGTCACCAAGTAACAGAAGAAAAGGCAGGACTTCTCTTCTGTAACATGGTGATGTCACCAAGTAACAGAAGAAAAGGCAGGACTTTTCTTCCGTAGCGTGGTGATGTCACCAAGTAACATATTTGCATAATACCTGCTTAGCTCTAGCCCACAAATAAAGCTAGTTAGAGCGGAGCTGGAGCAGAGTCTGAAGAGTTTGGTTCTGTTGACCAATCACAACGGTGGGCCAGCTGACCAATCAGAGCAGACTGGGCTTTTCAGACAGACTGTGAAAAGAAGTGCTGAAGCACAGCCTGCACGAGAAAAGTAGAGTGTTCAATTAAAGCATGTAAACATGTTCTAGTAGAAGCCCAAAATACAAGTATACACCTGGAAATAAGGATAATAGGTCCTCTTTAATCTGCTTTTGTATATGCCTGTGTTTGGTGGTCAGTGCTGCTCTCCTCGGCTCTGCCAACAGGCCGACTCCCCCTGGACTCCTTGTGGTTGGTTTCAATCTCTTCCTCTGTAATTGATAGGGATCTCTTTACTAATGATCAGCCACAGCCTGTGGCTCTTAACTACAAATACAGTCAGTGGGATATTATGCCTGGTAGCCCTCTCCTGCTCAGCTTGGCTGCAGGCCAGCCAGCATATGGTACGGGCGCATGCAATGTGGTTTGCCGGAACAGTTTTGAATGTCGTCCAAAAGAATCAGATTAAATAGTGATTTTATCAAGTCCTCCTTTTTTTTTTTTTTTTTACTAGGGTTTCAGTTAAATGCCAAATTGTTCACCTGATAATTTAGCATCTGGCGAAGGCCGACGTGATATAACTAGAATGAAAAAACTGCCTGTGCCAGAGCCAAGACAGATCATGTTTGAAGCCAGTGGAGCGTGTTTGACACGGCTCTCCATAGATGTGAGGAGAACGGTTTGTCTCTATTGAACTGTCACACACATGGCTTTGATATACAGTATACTGCATCTCTAATTAAGTTGTTCCAAAATGTTGTTTTTTTCTAAAACAAGTAAGACAAACATGCCAAAACTGGTTAAAAACATGCACTTGTTTACAACATAATTCGATTTTTGATATTTTTAAAAATGTTCTTGAAAAGTTAGGGGTCAATATTTATTGTTATAATAATAAAAAATCAATGACTTTATCTTTATTTATTTTAGATATTAAAAATACAAATAAATAAATACAGATAATAATAAAAAAAAAAAAAAATGCTAATAGCAGCACAAATAATATTTATTTTATAAATTAATCTGAAGGCCTCTGCTGCATAATCAGAACCTCATTTGCATCTTTTCTCTTCACTCTCCAATAGTGGAAGAATGCCCTGAACTGGAGACCCAGCTTTACTGTAAACTATGGTGAACATTGTCATCTGGATGCAGGAAAAGCAACATTTGGATGTGTGGAAAATCATATCTAAATGGTCTTTTCCTTAAACATTTGGGTATTTTTGAAGGCCTAATAAAAGTCTGAAAACAGGTCAGTTGCAAAAAGGAAAAGTTGCAAAACTGTCAATGTTTTCTGTTGTGTTTCTGACTTTTCCTTTTGCAACACTATTTTATGGACGTGCCAGTCCTAAAAAGTGCATTAGGTCTGCATGGTGTCTGATAGTGTATTATGTTTGATTTTAGCTCCTATCACAGATGATATAAGGAGTAGCTGTGTCAACGACTACGTTTACGTGCACACTAATTTATTCCACCATTATTCCAAATATGATACGAGTCATGTAAACGACATATTCCGTTTGGATATTCCCAAATAAGGCCTTATTCCGAATGGCGCATTTTCCGATTAAGACATGTAGGATATGCCGATATAATTCAGGTTTTAGGAGCATTCTTTGGACATGTATACAGCTCATTCAGAATATGCGTCTCAACTGGGGTTTTTACGGCAGTTTGCATCTGTTTACGGCCACCTCTGTGCGTTTTACACAAACCAACTAGCTGACAGTTTGCAGAGACGCATGCCCAAAAGAAAAGCTCACATTTCTGATCGGAAGGAGAAACACACCTACTTTTAAACATTATGAAAGATTTGGTTATCTACAGGTTTTTGGTTTACAACGTCTTTTTTGGAATAATGACACTATTTTGTAAACGTTGTCACTGAAGCTTCTTTTCCCATCTCGTCCTGCCTGCATTTCTGATATGGAGGTGTCGACAAGATCGGGATTGGGGCGGTTGGGGGTTCATGCAGCCATGTTGGATCCACTTTCTCCTCTCTGGTCAGCTGCGGAGCGGTTGTCGTCTCGGTCCAGACTCACCACCAGGCCCCCCCTTTGCTGATATTTGGCTCCCTGACCCCCCCCATCTCTCCTCTGTGACCTAAACCACAGGGTCCGCCCATCAGCTCCCCTGAGGGCCCGACCCAAAACAACGCTTCTATTGTGTCTGAACCACACATCGCGCTGTGTGTATGTGTGTGTCGGTGTGTGTGTGTGTGTGTGCTAAGTAGGGTAGGGTTTCATATATCATGCCTAAAGTGGAACCAGAAGCTCGGGTCTTGAACTGGTGTTTTGGAAGCGTGCATTTGACAAAGAAGCAATTTTGCACCATGGACGTGAGCGTATTCAAGTTCCAGTTGTTTTACTTTATCTCAAAGTAGAGACTTTAAAGTTTGTATATCCTAAAACGACACCAATATGTTAAAAGCTGACGACCCGAGTGCGTCCAAGTTCACCGATTTTGCTTTATTTTTTGCATCACAAATTCCAACATGCCACCAAGTTTTGTTCCATTCAATCTAAATACAAGGATTTCACAAAATGGATTCTCTTTGTATTAAAAAAACCCACAAAACTTTGTTCTTAGAGAAAAAGGTCACTTCTATTCATAAACAGACCATTTACGTTTATATTAAAAAAAAAAAAAGAAGAAAAAAATGAAACCCTGAAAAATGCGAAAGGAGAAATTAAATATGAAAGCGCTGTCATTAACCAGTGAATAGATGTTTTACTTTACATTTTGAATTAATTAAATCCAAAGTGACCTTGTTGCTGCTGCGGTGCATCATACGCCTGAGCTTATGCAGTTTTTAAAGCTCATCACTCACTCTTGCTTGATTGTTCTCCACCTCTCACACAAAGAGCCTACAGAGTCTGAATCACATTTATTGGCCAAGCATGCATGCGCACTTACAAGGAATTTGTCCGTTTCTTTTTCTCCTCTTTCTCTCTCGATGTACTTACACGGAAATAGAAATAGCAGCTAGGGACAAGGACAACAATGCCGCGCAAATAAAAGTAAAGAATGGACAGGACTGTTATGTACACAAGTAGTGAAAAAATGTCAATGGTGTATCTATAGATATTATATATAAATATATATAAAAAGCACCAATGACCAACAATAAAATAAAATGTTTACATACAAGTCAAGTGTGAGTTGTAAACGATACAAATAGTGCAAAGAAGTAAACACTGAATGGATATAAATGGACTGGATGATTATGTACAGTATGTGTACATGTAAAGATGCCTATTTACTGTATATACAGCGTGTAGGATTTATATTGACAGTGACAGATGATATGTAATCAATTAAAATAGTTAATCGCACGTTTTTATCGGTTCAAAATGTACCTTAAAGGGAGATTTGTCAAGTATTTAATACTCTTATCAACATGGGAGTGGGCAAATATGCTGCTTTATGCAAATGTATGTATATATCTATTACTGTAAATCAATTAACAACACAAAACAATGACAGATATTGTCCAGAAACCCTCACAGGTACTGCATTTAGCATAAAAAATATGCTCAAATCAGAACATGGCAAACTGCAGCCCAACAGGCAACAACAGCTGTCAGTGTGTCAGTGTGCTGACTTGACTATGACTTGCCCCCAAAACTGCATGTGATTATCATAAAGTGGGCATGTCTGTAAAGGGGAGACTCGTGGGTACCCATAGAACCCATTTACATTCACATATCTTGAGGTCAGAGGTCAAGGGACCCCTTTGAAAATGGCCTTGTCGGTTTTTCTCGCCAAAATTTAACAAAGGTTTGGAGCGTTATTTATCTTTATTCTGTCTATATATCCGTATTCCTTAGGTCTTCTAGTTTCATATGATCACAGTATCTTCACTCTAGCTTTAAAACTGAGCCTCCTACAACCTAAAAATGGCAAGTTGTGTCAATGTGTTAAAGAAATAAGTGGCGTTAAAACGAATTTGCATTAATGCATAATTATCACATTAACTTTGACAGCCATGATATTTACATATTAAGAAGTTGGAGAAATTGGGGCTTTTATTCCTTCTTAAAATGAGTGATAGTTACTGTAAGAAATTAAATCAGCCAGTAATAAGATGTGCCATCTGTCCAAAGGCGTCTCGAGGTAGTTGGAGCATCCTCGTCTGGGTTTTTAAAGTCTGAGATTTTTACCTTTAATTCCTGCACCTCCATTATTGCAGCAGAGTGTCATTTTTAACACCGCACCTTTCCTCGGCGGACCAACCTGATTTCCTAACTTACAGACTGCGGTAGTTGTTGATATCAGAGCTGTAATGCAGGACAGACCTGACCTCTCTGGCTGCACAGCGGGGATCAGCAGCCGGGCTTTTCTAGTATTAATCTCACACCTCCAGTAGAAACACTATCTAATTCAGGGCCGCAGGGTTTCCACCCGGCGCCTTTGGCGGCGCTGCCACCTTATATCACATCGAGTTCTTTACACTGCCGGGAGGGAGTGAAGTAAAATATAGTCATTCACTTCTGTAGGTGTTAAAGGTCACAGGTCAGAGCAAGCGTTTAGGTTGTGTGCCATGTAAATGTATACCCATAAACGCTATTAGGTGATCATCAGCCTGCATCTGAATTGTTTCTTTTTGTCTGAAGAGGAAAACAAAATGCTGAAATCATTTTCTCAGGGTTGAGTGCTTTTTATAACACATTCTTAAGAGTATAATTTGTTTTACTTCTATTGTGATAAAACTATAGATGGATATGTGCATGCTGTTGTTTTTTTCAGAAATTAGGAATTAACATTCATTTTGTTACAATTCCGTCTCTGAGCAGTACTGTAGTACTGACATTTTGTAGATTTCATATCAACCAAATTCATACCCAAATGCTTTTGTTTGATTGACAGGCTGTTCTTACATCACAGTTTTAGTCAGGAGAACAGGAGGCAAACATGCAGTGGAAACCTGAATTGCATGAACTCCCTCCAACATGTTTGTATCTACACTTAAACAATAACAATAAGAATTTTGATCATCCATTATTGCTTGTTTCCAGCTTCTCTGATGTGAATAATTGTCTTCTATAGTAAACTGAATATCTTTGGACTGTTAGCCGGACATAACAAACAATTTAAATATGTTGTTTTTGTCTTTGCATAATTTTGATGGGAATTTATCACCAACCAACCAACTGTTTAAACCAAGAAAATAATCAGCAGATTAATTGATAATTAATTAATTATTTTTTTAATTTTTTTATTTGATATAAAGATGATATAGTAGTGACGGGGTGGCATTTAACTCACCGCCAGATTGAAAAAACTATAATGAAAAGAATAGTTAGTTGCAGCCCATCAGTTTACAAAAATAGCAGCTGCTCTCACTTTTATAACATAATCTTAATTCAAGGAAATGTTTTGTTGCATCTATTCTGATAAAAAAAACACATTTCATTTTTATTTTTAATTGAAGAATTAAAGTTTATTCTCTGGGTGCCGTCGTCATAAATCAACCTGGATTAGATCAAAAAGTGTGGCTGCGGTGCACGCAGAGCTAACATGTGGCTCCTACAGGTGGCTGCTCTGTTGGAGTAGCTCGGTCATATCACCGGGCAGCAAAGGCAAAAGAATGTGTGTGTGTGTGTGTGTGTGAGAGTGTGTGTGTGCGTGTGTGAGTGTGAGTGTGTGTGAGGGGGGTGATGTATGAAAAGAGGGTTACACAGGGCTACCCCCCCATCCACCCTCAGCCGGGAGGCCCGGCTGCTTTCTCAGGCCATGTTCTGCGACAAGAGAGTCTGGGTGTCATCTGACAGATGAAAATAGTGTGTGTGAAATGGACACCGTGCTAACACGCAGCCAGGCTAACCACTCTGCAGTTTAATGGTTTTACAACACGGAGCGAGCAGTGATAGCCCATTGAACGTGTGTGTGTGTGTGTGTGTTAGAAAGTCTCTGTGCAATTAAACGTCTCAGCAGTGTGCTGGCATTCTTTAATCAGTGTGTGTGGTGTGTGCATGTATGTTCAAGTGCTTCACAGTGTTCTCATATCAGTGTGTGTGTGTGTGAGTATGTGTGTGTATCTTTTTCCTCCTCTTGGCCGGCCTGTCTCCTCATGTTTGGACATATGTTGAGTTTTATTTCACTGAGACATCAATCCTGCTGGCCAGCTGTTAGGACAGCTGCTCTCTCTGTGCCTCTCTCGCTGTATTCGCTCTCGCTCTGTCTCTCTCTATCTTTCTTCCTATCTGTCTGTTTCTGTCGGTCGGCCTCTCTTCTCTTCCTTTTTTTTCCCCCTTTAATATCGCTGTCGTTCTTCCTGTATTATTTATCTTTCTGTCCTCTCAGTAGCTCTCTATCCCGCTCTTTCTCTCTCTCCTCCTCCCTCTCTGATGCTGTGGGGTCTGCAGCTGAAGTCGCACCACTGACATAAATTTGGAAGTGCAAAGTGTAGCTGTCAGCTTCCATTTACACACGTTCGGTAGCGAAGTTGAGACACAAAATGTTTTTTTTCTCTCAGCCGTGGGTGCGTTACACAAACATCAGGCACCCTCTAAAGCATCGCTCTTTGTTATTTTTAACATTAACTAATTTTTCAGATTAATGTTTTTTTTTCTCTTTACCTTGGCGTTTTCACTGCTGACTTAGGAGTTCCTGAGCTTTGGCAACTCTACATTGTGTGTGTAAGTGTGTGTGTGAGAAAGAGTGAAAGAGACGCTGTGTTTCCATCCAAAATGTCAAGTGAATTATAAGGGAACGTTTGAAATGTCATCAAATATAAAATGCAAATCTATAAAGCAAACAAACTGGCTTCTCGAATGGAGACCCATGAATTGCATGTTGGAAAACAAATGGAAAGTTTCTCTCGAGAATTGTTACTGTTCCGTTATGTATTTAAATTATGACCAAATTTCACACATTCACCTGAAGAAAATCTGAAAAAAATATATCTAACTAATACCCATACAAACATGATGGAGATTTGATTAAAGAAACAACATGTAACATATTTCACAGATGATGTGATGATATCTGTGAAGAAATGACAGTGGTATCAATCTTCACATCTAAGGCCACGATTAGAGGGATATGTGTCATTAGAAATGCCGATAAAACCATTGTTTTCCCACGGTAGCTATGGCTGGTGTGCGCTCCTTTCTTGCGCAGTGCGTCACGTTTTTTGTAGCGTTTTTTAGAAATGCACGAAAGTTCAAGATTCTCAACTTTTAAGCGCTGGAGTCGCACCACTCGTCGATGTCACACTTGGCCCAGGCAGCCAATCGAATCAAGCAAGAGGCGGGGTTTAAGATAAGTAAAAGTGGTGGAGGCCATAACGTAAATCTGGTTATCCAGTACACTCCTGTGTTTCTTTATTACGAAACATTGAGGATGTAAATGGGAATATACTCCCACTGTGCTCTATTAAGGACATTTTATTGAAAAGTTCATTCCATGAGAAGCGTTAAAACACACAGAAACCGAGAGAGTAAAAGACAGAAAGAAGGGAAACAGAGGGAGACTCAGTCTGAGTGGAAGCCTGTGGCACACGGTGTTGTTCTTGGCATCGGCTGTTTGGGAGTGTTGACGCTTGCCTGCCGCATACACACACAAACACACAGTAACACACACAGTGAGTTGCCTGTGGCTCGTGTAAAACACCCCAAACACTGTCTCTTGGCAGGTTGGCGTGGGGACAGGTGATAAAAGTGTGTTTACCCTAAACACTCGCCGGCTCACTGGCTGCCTCGGCGCTGATTTACTGCGACTCTCTCTCTCTCTCTCTCTCTTTATCCACTTCTTATCTCCTTCACCTTCCTTCTGTCTTTCCTTCACTTTGTTTTATTGCTCACTCATCCCTTCTCTCTGTCTCTCCTCCCTGTTGGTGTTGAAATCGTCTGATTTTTACAACCAATTAGAAACTCTAATCTCCGGGCCAAGGGTTAGAAAAAGTATCACGTCTAATACGACAGATTAAAATAATAGAAATAAAATGCTTTTATCATCAGTATATATCCATTTTCTCCTTACATTTCAAGCTCTCTATCCTCTTCATGTTCTTATATCCCTACTTCCTCACATTCCTCTCTCTCATCCCTCCATTCAAACTCATTCAACGCTCTTAATTTAGAGATGAAATGAAACAAGCATCTTCATCATCTTGCTCCTCATCTCACCTTCCCCCCGGAGACGCCGTCTGTCCCACTTCCCCTCCTCTCTTTTTCTTTTCATCTACCCTTCCTTCTCTCCTCACCCCATCCATCCTCCCCCCTCCCCCTCCCTCCTCTCCTTCAAACCATCCATCTTCCGCATTTCTCCTCCACTTGATAAAGGAGTCGGTGTTCGGACGGCGAGGAATTTTTATCCACCCTCCAATCTAAACAGCACTTGATCCCCGACTCGGTCGCGGGGACAGATAGAGAGCCATCTAGGGTAAAACATCTCCCTCTCATCCCTCTCTTCCTCTCCTCTTCTTCATTTCCTCCCCACTTACACCTCATCCCTCCCACCCCCCACTGTCTCTGCGTCCGATCTGTTTATCGGTACGGGGGGTATAAATTGTGCATCAGAGTACACACACGGTTGACTTATGCAGATGTATCTCGGAGTTACAGGTTGTATTTTCCTCCCTAAGTGCTCCCATAAATTGCGCTCCCTAATTTTGTTTTATAAGAACGAGAGCACGTCGGCGTCTTTCGGTCTTGTGATGAGGAAAAAAAAAAACATCCTGACCAGCTTTCCCCCTTTACCGGCTGTAAATATCACCCGTTGAACCGAATGTACACAATCCATTGGAGCCACTTGTCCAATAAATCTATGACAGATTGGGTGGATTCCTTTGTCCCGAGGGTGGGGAAATTGTGTTAATTACCTTATTTTGCTGCAATGTGGACCATCTGTCTGGAAATACCCGCTCTTATTTTCCCAAATATTAGGAAATCACCATTATTACTGTAGTTTTAAAGTTGTTTCTTTGTGTTGTAGCTGTGTGCCACCCTCCCTCCCTCGCTGCCATTGTCCCCCCCCCCCCCTGTTTACATTGATCCCATGTGATCTGAGCGGCTGCATTAGCTTATTTACAACAATCATAATCCGACTGTAAACACGCAAGGCTTTAATGGACTCAACGAGGAAGCTGTGCTCGGCCGGCGGACGGCATCTCTTGACCACACAATGGTCCCATACGCACAAACTAAACATTAAGCCATTCACAATAGGCCATGTGCCCTTATGAATGCCTATAGCGCCTTTTGTCAGGATAAAGGCACCACAAATGAGCTATTGTCTGATTTAACCATTCTAAATCAGGCAAGCCCTCAGGCGCATGTTTTCCACACAGCGCCCAAGAATGTCTCCTTTTTGTGTGTGTGCGTGTGCGTGTGTGTGTGTGTGTGTGTGTGTGTTTTTGACGTCCTTGGCGACTGAGGCTCCGGCATGGGGCCCTGCGTGACCGTGACACCATCTGTGGCGCGTCCGCTGGCACGAAAACCAGAGCATACACACAAACTCGGGACGGTTGAAGGAGTGTGTGGACATGTACAGTATATGAACAAGGGAGCAGTTTTCACATGCACACACACTCACACAGGTGTTGTATACCTGGGAGTGGCGGAGGAGAAGTACTGACTGTGTAAAAGTACACAGTGTTAGAAGCAAAACAATCCTGTCATTGTTATCTTTTTACAGTATATGAGTGTTATTACTGACATATATATAGGTACATTTGAAGTTGAGATGGAGCTGATGACCATAAACAGATGGTTGGTTTAAAAATAATATAATAATGCATCATATGAGAGCTGTCAAAGATAATAAGAACAATAATAACGCATTAACGCAAATTTGTTTTAACGCCACTAATTCTTTTAATGCACAAACATAACTTGCGATTTTTAGGTTGTAGCAGGCTCAGTTTTAAAGCTAGAAGAAGAAGAAGAAGAAACTGAAGATGCTGGCATCTTATTAAACTATAAAAACCTAAAGAATCCATTGGTACCAACAATGTTATACTAGCTTGTCACAAAGGAGGCTAATTAACGCTCCAAACTTACGCTAAATTTTAGGGAGGAAGAACTGGCATGGCCATTTTCAAAGGGGTCCCTTGACCTCTGACCTCAAGATATGTGGATGTAAATGGGTTCTATGGGTACCCACGAGTCTCCCCTTTACAGACATGCCCACTTTATGATAATCACATGCAGTTTGGAACAAGTCATAGTCAAGTCAGCACACTGACACACTGACAGCTGTTGTTGCCTGTTGGGCTGCAGTTTGCCATGTTATGATTGGAGCATATTGTTTAATACTAAATGCAGTACCTGTGAGGGTTTCTGGACAATATTTGTCATTGTTTTGTGTTGTTAATTGATTTACAGTAATAGATATATACATACATTTGCATAAAGCAAGCATATTTGTTCACTCCCATGATGATAAGCGTATTAAATACTTGACAAATCTCCCTTTAAGGTACATTTTGAACAGATAAAGAATGTGCGATCGTGATTAAATATTTAAATTGATTGACAGCCCTACATCATATATTATAAACTGATTGTGTTTGATTACGTGGATTACATAGGAAAAGATTTTGTGCGATATATTGCACTACGTTTCGTATGTAAAGCTCCACACGGTGTATGAGAACAGTCTGCCCCACTGATACCTGACAGCGCGCATACTTTACTGTGTTTATTTCTCTCTTTCTTTCATGAAGGAGTCACACCCAAACACTCATGCTTGCACATGTGCAGATATCTGTCTCTCTCTCGGCTCTCCGCCTGACGAAGAATTGAAAAGTTCCCATTGTCTAAGTAAAGTTCACAGCAGGACTCCAATTGAACAAATGAGACCTTATGAATCTGGAGACCACGTGTCTCTGATGTGTATTATCCTGAGGCTATGAGACACATTGTGAGAAAGAGGACAGCCACTCCGTCTCCGAACAATGCAGACATTCTCAACTGCTCAGCTGGATGGCTGCCGCGAATTTTTGTTTTTAATTATTTGAAATGGTTCCTTATCCTCATTATTTGACATTTAACACTTCATAGAAATGGTTTATTTTCCCTCTTGTCCTTTTCCGCCTATCTCTTCTTTTTCCTCCTTTTCTTTTCTTTTCTTGGTATGTATGTCACAGTTTATGTTTGTGGGTTACACTGAATATCCTTTAGCGAACAATTTTATCCCATGTGGTGTTACATGCATCGTTTTTGAAAATACAACCCAGAAAACTGTCATTGTCAACTCAACAATATGACAATGTGATCTTTTTTTTAGCATTTTTTGGTCGATGTTGAACTTCATGGTCGTGTCTGAGTGGTGGGCTGTTATAAAAAAACATCAAAAGTGAAGTTTTTTCCGTCTTTTTTGTAGAACCAACTTGCATGGAGAGGCTCCTCTCAAAGGACTGGAAGGAGCGCGTTGACCGCCTGAACGCCAGCGAACTGCTGGGGGAGGTCAAAGGTAAGAGCGTCCACATCAAGGCGACTAAAATCTACATTCACTTTCACACCCGCAAACAGTGAGATGTCAAGGGACGCAGACTAACTCTGTCTGTGCTTCACTGTGGCCTTCTGGCAACAGGTGGCACAACAATACATGAGGGAAGAGGAGGTGTGTATGAAAAAGAAAGAAAGAAAAAGAGCAAGAAAGAAAAATGTCCTTTCTTTTCTATTTTTTTTTACAATAAGTCGAACATTTCTGAAACCTTCAGATTCTATGGATCTTGTTACAAAACAGGCAAATGGACGAAAAAAGGACACCATTTTGCAAAAAAACTACCTACAAGGATAAGAAACGGTCAAACATGCTGTAACTCTCTCCTCCATGTGTATACGTTCAGCATGCTTCTGCGTATGAAAGCGAAAGACTAAGTGGTCGGCAGGTCTACCTGTCACCAATGAAGGCTGGTTTAGACAGTACAGGTTATAACTGTAACTTTGATTAAAGGGTGTGTATGAAAGGAGAGGCTGCACATTCATGAAGCTATAAATCGCAGCGAGGAAGATGTATTCTCGACCTGCTCTGGTATCTAAATGTGAAAATAGCAGCGTTACATCGTGGGGGATATTATGTTAAAGTCTCATCCAGCGGCTGCAGCAGGACAGAAAGCAAAGGAGACATTTTTAACGATTTGACTAAGAAATTAGCATATTTCCTGTCTTAAGGCTGGCCCACACTAAACGATAGTTCAAATCTTAACAGAATTTGAAAATGTGAGAGACCCCACACATGACGACATGTGATGATAACTTTAACAGTTGTGTTCCTGTAGTATGTGGAGAGCAATGATTTGGCCAAAACAGCCAGAACACCACACAATAACAGACTACATTCATAAACAGACAAGAGTCCCGACTAAAAAAACGGAAATCTTGCAAAATCTCTCGCGATCAAACGTGACTTTAGTGTAAACAAACATGGCGGACGAAGGGCAGGAAGAATTAGCAATGTTAGTTTTTGCTCTACTTTGTACTGAAAATTCGCGAAGGATGGATGAAGTCATGGAGACACATAAAAAAAAACATTGGTGTTGTTGCCACGAATCAACAAGTTGGTCCTCCACCTCTGAGGTCCATCTTACTACTACTTTATGCTTTGTGTTTTTGCACTAGCTCATGCATTAGCCGCGGCCGCCATGACGGTGGCGGTTGTCCTTCCTTCTTCAGTCAGCTTGGTTCTCTATTGGCTATAGTCCTCGGGGTTCCCCACACACAACAGAAGATCCGATCATTGAACATGTAAATATTGAACATGTTTAATATTTACGATTTGAAATCAGTGCGGCCCGGATGGACTTCCGAGCTGATTGGGGGTGTAAAAAACGTTCCAAACAAACGTCACACCACAGGAACATCTGTAAAGATAATCTCTAGAACCGTCAAAATATCAGAGCTTTGCTGACGATTATGGGGAGGAGGTATCGGGACAAAATCAGCTTGATTCTTGTGTATTGTATGTTTTGATGAAGAATTGGATAAAAATGTCCTGCGATGCTCTCTGGCTTTTAGAAATGAGAGAACAATATCTGTTTGATATCCCTCTAACCTTTCACTGCTTGGACCAAAATGTCACGCTCATGTTTTTGTAACCATGACTGACCAGATTTATAACTTCAGTCACGAGAATTTCCTCAGTTTTGAAATGTTACAACATTGTGATAAAAATGATTTGAACCCACCAGTTGAATGAAAGAAACGTAATAGATGTTGGTAGATAACACGTAGCTTTGGATAAGTGATACATCTTCATAGAAATACTTTCCATCTCCTGCAGCGAATTCGGTTTGTGTGCCGTAACATCGGTCGCTGACGGCTCTGCAGTCGAAGCTCCGCTCAGTGAGAGAAACCGTTTGTGATCGTCGCCCGTTGAAATGGCAAGCATTTCCTCTGTGGAAAGTGGAAAAAAAAGGGACGACAGAGAGCCTTCTAAAGCAGAACAGCGCCGACATTGACTTTCACTCCAAGACAGAGATCTGACTCTCTCTCTCTCTCTCTCTGTACTAACATCCTCCATCTGCATACACACACACTATGCATACACAGAAACTATACATTTCTACTTAAACATCGTTTGCAAAGCATCGCTCGTAACCTAAGCATCTACCTGACCACTCATCAAGAGACAGGCTGCATTAGAGCGCCTGATAAATACAGAAATGTAAAGAAAGCTTTGTCAGACGCTATTACACTATTAAGTTGAAAATCCACTTCACATGACTTCTTTTCATTTAAAAGTCAGTCGTATAATTTCCACTTGGAGAATATCTTCTCTTTGGATGATTGTCTGTTTTCCCCGAGGAGTGATATGTTTGTCAAGTGCTCAATCGCTCTCCTCGCAGACCTTTACATCTTTAAGTTTCCTTTTCTGTTATATTTCATTGTATTTTACATGAAGACATAGACTTTATCATAATAAAGCTCTGTTGTTGGGTTACACCGATGGTTCTCAAACTGTGGGGCGTGCCACGTGACCGAGGTAAAATGTGATGCGCAATTAATGGTTTGACGTTGTAATCTTTTTCACGCCGGAAAAGTGTTCATTCAGACAGGTAGGTCTCCAGAATGGACAGATATTTGATAGGGACAATAAGAAAAAGATGCTTCTGAGACGAAAAAGACAATCTGACGGTAATCAAAAGAAAGTATTTCTCCCTCCAAAGGGGGGAATGACAAAAAAAGTTTGAGAACCACTGCGTTACACTGTCAACTTTTTAAAGCTAAACTTATGTCACTCAGCTGGTTTGTGTTTTTGCTTTGACAATGGACTACAGTGTTGATCATCCGATACTTAAAAGTTGTTTTTCAGTGAAACTGTTCTTTTAGGTCTGTTAATTAATTCTCACTTCTCACGGCTCACATTTTGAACCTTTCATTCCAACTTACAGAGGTCCTGTTATTTGTTCCCTCTCTGAAAATATTCTCCTCTCTCAAATCTAGCCCAGTCGACCTGGAAAAAATGTTGGTATTGTATGTTTTTTAAACCATGGGTACATTGAATGTTGAAGATTTTTGCATTCGGTCTGAGCAGTATATCGAGGTAGTATATCGAGCGACAGTTATTGAACGTTACGTGGTATAATAACGAGTATAACAAGTGAGAAAGTCCACTAAGGGTTGGAGGTAAAGGTGGTTGATGGGTCAAACAAACACAGGACTTTCACCCAGGACACCTCTGTTCGTGTTCCGTCTGAAACCAAAAGGAAACTTTGACTTGTGCTTGTTATGCGACGTTAAGTAAGAAAGTCTGCTAAGGGCGGTTGTTATTTATTCACGCTAGTTAAGTTATAACATTATAAAGAGCTACAGGAACGAGTCCTAAAACCCAGAAATGAGTGAGCATTTAAGCACTTCCGGTTCCCTCATCTGAAAGTCAATGGGTTTTTAGTTAGATGCCTGAAGTAAGGTCTGTGGTTAACAGAAGCTGAAGAGATTTTAAAGTTTTGCTCTACCACATAAAATACATCAATGAATACCCCACTTGTGAATTTTGAAGCTTTTACGTGTCTTAAAAAGGAGAAAGACTAACACTGCATTAACAGGGAATTTTTTTTATAGAGGGCACTTGCTGCCCCGAGGTCAGCCTCTCAGGCAGTACTTCCAACCGCTGCACAGGGAGTGGCACATCAGAACTCCACCTATTGTCTATCTGTCTAACTTTACATACAGTACATCTTAATGTCTTCACACACTACTTTGACTTGTGAAGCATGTGTGCAGGCAACCCTGTCTCCTAGATATTAGGTTTATATACAGCTAATTTGCAACAGCAATATGTTTCGAGGGAAACATAATACCGACTGGATTACATTGTTTAGACACTGGCAGCACTGGTTGTCTGCGTGCATGCACGAGCAAGTATGTTCCCGTGCACATGCACAAGATAAACAAAACGGGGACCTACTAACCAGGGAGCCTTTAACAGACAATATTAATAGCTGACATTAAAGGCTCATATTTTACCGGCTAGCAAGATGCAAGATCATTTTTTTTATTGTGGTAAATCGTGACTTTACGCATCTTTTCGTGTAATCGAGTGTTGCTGACAGTTAAACGTTAGTATGACATTACTTTTTCTTTTACTTGTGTGACAGAAAACCCTGTTATGATCTCAGAGGCAACCATAACCAAGACAACAGCGTGCTTGTCCTATACATAAAGCTGGAATGTGCAGTATATCAATTTCCTGTGTGTTAGTTGAAGACACTAATAACACGCATAAATATAGCATGTACCAGTACATGCATGTACATAAAGGATCACACAGACGTCTCTGTTCGTCCAGCTGTGTCCTGACCAAAGAAACGCTCCGACTGAATTGAAGCGTCGGAGTCTTTTATTTCTCGATGGCTGACATGAAGCCAGTCCGGCTGACCTAAATACACAAACACAACTGTTGCTCTGTGTCTCCTCACACAACAACAACCTGTACCTATTTGTTCAGTCGCAGCTATTTTTAGGGTGAAGAAAAGCGATGACCTCCTTTTTTTTTTCACTCGGAACATTCATTTGCGCTCACGAACGCACGGCCACATGCTTCCAATGTACAGCATATAATATGTTTTTTTTTTTTTTAAATCTTTACTTTATACAAACACATCTGGGAATGTGCCCAGAATGACTTCACTCCTCTACGGCAACCCACTGTGCGCTGAGCCGGAAAAAAATATAGCGCATCAAATATTGCAAATATTGTCAAGAGGATGCAAAACTAAAAGAGAAGCAGCAACTCTAGGAAATCATGAAAGTTCATAGCTGCTTCCCATTTACAGTAATATGCATTTACAGTAACATTTATTTATGTTATGTTCATGAATTAATTTGGTTCTTCTGTCCAAATGGATCTGGTAGCATTTGATCTGTTTTCCTTTTTATGCAACCCGATCTCACAGGAAGGCGTAGCCTATAAATAGCACGACATTACACGGACATTCCGCATGTCATGAGTACGCATTTGTACGCAGCTTTTCGCGTGGCATTTGTACGTTACACAAACATCTGCAGTTAGGTTCAGGCAAGAAAACCTAGTTAGGATTAGGGAAAACGTCATGATTAGGCTTAAAATAAGTACGTAAACTATTGCAAAACACATACGGAAACAACGTAACACAACTACGGAAAACACGTCACAAATATCAATAAAAAACGTGACAGCATGCCGTCACTAAAAACGCCGGTCAACGACAGTCTTGAACACCGCTCTACTGGTTAAAAGTCAGTATGTTGGGCCCTTCCACCTCCCCACCAGCTCACCATAAGTGGTCTTTCTCGCCTTTTATGCTACGTCACTAATTCTTACCGTAGCATTTATAGGTGGATGTGTTTACATTGCAGTCAGTACAGGATACATGGCGTACAAATGACATTGCGAAAATCAAGAAAGGCGTACTTATTGCACGCTAAATGCCTTGCGCGTTATTGTGGCATTTATACGCCTTTTCGTGTGATGTATATTTTAGATAATAATGATAAAACAACTGAAATAAAACCAGAAGAGGAAGTAAAGGCACAACATCATCATTAGTTAATATTAGCAAAACTTTCCAAAACAGCAATGACAAAAGATGAAATTATCCAAATACTTATCTCCGCTTCAATCTGTTACAAAAAAAACGTATATAACATATTATGTGTTTACAATAGAGATGAGTGTGCAGATGCTTCTATCGATTATTCCCATGCCCCTCGATGAAACTCATCCCCGACAGCCAAGCGTGCAATTTTTTAAACACATTTGGGCATTTTTTAATTTCTTGCTTTTATAAGTCAAAAAGCTTATAAGAACAGCTGGATTGGAAGTGTCTGATTATACTGTCAGCTGGCACATCTGGCCGTTATAATCACACTGAAAGTCACTTAAATCAGGCGTCTTACCCAATGCAACTTTTTTTAATTTTCATGTATACGCTGCCGACTGTCTGGAGAAGTGAGCTGTTTACAGTAAAAGTGAATGTGTGCAGATCAACTGTGATATCTTTGTACCCAGCAGACCCTGGGGAGATCATGACACTTGTTTTGACCAAATGTAGCGATCGTGTTTGTCTTGGGGCCTGTTGGCTGATGGGAAGTCAAGTGTCAGAGTGTTTGTTGTGGTGTGACACTGAGACGAGAGAAGGTTTAGTCATCCAGAGGAATGCTGGGAGTTTGGCACACAGATGAAACGTGATGGTTTGGCAGAAAGCCCAAGGAGTCTGGGGCCGTCGTGACGTGTGTTAGTGTGTGTGTGTGATGGTTTGTATGTTTGTATCATGGCATGTGTGTGTCATTAGGTGTGTTTGTGGCTGAAGTGGAAGTGGTTGGGACAAGGTTATAATATATATTGTGTGACTCCACATTAACATAAAATTGAATAATAAAAAATAATAATAATAGTAATAAAATATTTATTTATAACATTTTTTTTCTGTAAAATGACTCACACATTCACATAGCAAGCATGCAAATACAAACTGACACACACTAAAAATAATAATTATAATAAAAATAGATAAACAAATAAGGTGTAATTTGGTAATTTAAAAAATTTAAATGTTTCAGATCAACTAAAAGAGGAAGTGTTTCTCTATCTTTAGTCAAATGAACTGCATAAAAACACATGTATTATCACAAAACCTTTTCTTAAGCTCATGAAAAGTTTATATTTTTGAGATTTTCTAAGGATATTAATTCTTTCTGGCTTATGCTAAAGAAACAAACTTTAGAAAATTCACATTAACTCAAGTAAAACTATAGAGAAAGTAAATACAAGTAAAATAAATTCAATGAAAATGAATGCATAAAATACAAAATGTAAAATAAAATGCAAATGTAGAGTTTATAAAAATACATAACGTACAATTTTATACATGCATGGGTCGGCGCAGGGGTGTAAGAAAATTCTGGATTGGACAATGGCATTAAATTTGCATTTATACATTCATTGCTCTTGTATTATTATAATATGTTGGATTTGATTTCCATGAATCCAAACACTGTGTAACCAGTGAGAACTCACAAAGAGCTCATGCGACAGTAAGAGTTTTGACATGGTGCTCCAGCGTTGGTTCAGAGACAGATCATCCAAACAGAGTGAGAAAACACTTAATGGCTTTCTGTTTTGGCCGCGGCCCTCGGCAGGTGTCGAGAGTAATCCTGATGGATGGAAAAAGGAAAACGTCTTGAGATGATTATTGGTGCCAGAAGCGTTGAAGGAACGCGAGACGCCGCATTTGGAATGCACAACCCATAATCCACCAGGATGAATCATCATGGATCTGTAATCGCAGTTGTTGCGATTACACAATAGGCTTAACTTCACTGAGAGGAATGTAGAGGAATAGGAAGAAGTCTGTGTGTGTTTTACTGTAAGAGCATGGCAGCGTTACAAAATGTCCATCAGTGTTGCAAGACTGAACTGGCCGAAGGGGAGGTAGGGAGGGGTGAAGAAGGGAGGATAAGAGTGGTGATAAGAGGGGACGAGGGAGGAGGTGATGAAGAGGGGAAA